>NC_133897.1:122528124-122828124 GCF_964199755.1 Larus michahellis
GTCTTGCCCTCAAACCAGATGGAGGCTTAACTACCACAGGAGTATTTCAAAGGCACAGTAAAACTAAAACACAAAAAGGAACTGTACCTAAATATAAAAATCTCAGCATTCGTTTTCAGTGCATTGGAGATGTGGCATGCCTTGTGGGTTACCTAACAACAGATATGGTATTTAACAGCAGAGACGTCCGGATTGCAGGACAGCAAAAACAGTCCAACATTTTTTAACTGATGAGTTTGCATACTTAATGTTGTGTACTCTTTTTCAGTTAGTTCAACTGAAAATTTAAAAAGTCATTTTAGGAACTTATGGCCATAAAAGTACAAATGCTTACTTCATCTTAAAAAAAACAAAGCAGCACAGACACTTAAGACATTCTAAAAGAAATACCACCTAGCACCTATTACACCATATTTTGAAATTTGTGTCATTATGGGGAAAAAGAAGACATAAGGAAAGATGTAAAAAGAATTCTAGGACTGGAAACTGTATATTAACTAAATGTAATGTCCTGTTTCTGAAATTTCTCACTGAATTCTTCAGCTCCCAAGCCTACACACACCCTCCTACTATTCCATGCAGTTGCACTTTCAGGCATTAATCGTGATTTTTCAATACACATGTTTCAGACTTGCACTAGATTTTAGATTACGTGAAAACACTGTAGGAAACTTCTTTTTAATTCCTACATCCATAATAGAAAATGCAGAAAAGAATTTCTTCCAAATTTGAACTGCAGACTTGGCAAAAATCAAATTATTTTTGGAACATTATAAGTGAAGGAATTATAATGAAATGTGGTTTGCAATCTTAGAAAGAGCCTTTGTGTTTGTAGAAAGAATGATAAGTGTTTTAATTTTTAAAAAATAATTTTTAGACCATTATAATAGCTCTCATTGATGCTTTTTAAAATAAAGCGAGGGTTAATTTGCTTTTAAGTATTATGTATATGGCTTGTTTT
This sequence comes from Larus michahellis, assembly GCF_964199755.1. Classification (NCBI taxonomy): domain Eukaryota; kingdom Metazoa; phylum Chordata; class Aves; order Charadriiformes; family Laridae; genus Larus; species Larus michahellis. Next base: position 122,529,086 of record NC_133897.1, read on the forward strand.
TCAATGAAGAAACATAAAACTATCCTTTAAAATTTCTATTAACCTTCCACTTTTACATCCCTTTGATTTTCACTCAGAGTATTATTACTGTCATGGCACCCAACCTCTAGCTATGCTTATTCCTCAGAAGGGAAGGTATATGACTTCCCTATGAGCCAATAAAATCAGTGGGATGGCTATTTGGGTAATACTGCCAGCACTTCCCACAGGACAGCATGTAAGTTGATATGCTAAGACTACCCAGGAGCATGGAGTAAGCTTCAAAAGTCTATCTTGTAACATGGGAGTCCCACACACCAGCATAGCACACTGTTGGAAGCCACTGAGTCAACTAATTAAAGACAATTTTATAGCCAGACTATTTGTTATCCTTACCCGGCACACACAAGAAATAGCCTAAAGGGAGCAACGGCTCTCTAGCTTTTAAAAAAATCCTCTTTTGTCATATATCTTCAAATGTAACTCTTGTGTGTACATGGATATTCTGTAACAAAGCTCTTTGGTAACGCCAATATTGATTAACAGTATTTTCTGAAAGTAAGAGATAGAAACTGCTCTGAAGGTATTAGTGCAGCAAGACTGAAAAGAATGACTAGAAAAAAAGATAACCTAAATAGATGAATAGTAAATGATAAAAGACACCCAGTGGATTTTACCTAATACCATGATGATAAACAGCCCCCTGGATCTAACTTTGTTTTTCCCTATTTCTTAATTCAGCTTTCAGCAGTATATTATCATATTTCTATAACAATCCCTTCTGAAATATGCCATTTTTTAGATTATGTCATTAGCAATACTCTCAATATCTGATGAAAAAACATATCATGACTAGCTGTTACAACCGGTCATGGATTTTCTGATATATCATTCACTAGATGGAAAATGCTTTTCTATAAAAAAGAAAGTGCTCATAGGAACATGCTGATTTGTTTTAAAATGAAAAAAACATTTAAGTTAAGGTAAAATCATTCTGATCAAACACTTGCAGATTAAACATTTTGTAAATAATAATTGATTCCAAACGTATTTTAGTATCTATAAAATTTAAAGTAAAATTTTTTTAAAAAGTATATTCCCCCCCTTTTAAACTTTCTGCATTGTGATAAGGAGACAATATTGTCATTCCTTTAAAGGAATTTCCAAATGCCCTTTTGTATATCTGAGAAATTCTTATTCAGTTTTACATGAAACATTGCTGAACTTGGTGCAATTTTAAGGTACAATGCTAAAGAAATACTGATTTATTACCATCTTCTTTTCCAGTATCATGCAACAGTCAAATAAGTTAATAGAAAATCTAGAAAAATTATTGGGTAAGGAGTTTTTAGCAGAAGACTAATGTTAATTAATAATGTTAGGAAGTTAGGATATTGCTACTCTTTCAAAACAAAAAGAGAGTCAAAGTATCAATATATCCATTAATACTTCAGATAACAGTATTTAATGGGTTTATCAAAAGTACAAGCCTGTATACATAGATGTCTGAATTTAAAGATTTACACATCTGCACTTCAGAAATATATGTCCATGTGTCCAATACAAGATACTAATGAGGACCAATTTTCACATGGTCATTCAAAATGTCTTGCTCCATCTTCAAAAACCACAGTAATCTTTTTTACAGTTACTTTAATTGAAAGTGCAATAATCACATTAGCAGCAGAAAATAGAGCAAGCAGGCTTGTTTTGAGGTTAAGAAAACAAGGCACAACATAATCATTCTGAATGTGATCCAATACTCATTATGAATTGTTATGTCAAATAATTCTTATCTGTGTGTTTAATACAGCACATATCAGCACTGAACCAAATGGCAATAAGATAGTTTGGGGACTGTACTGTCTCTGTAGAACATAAGGTAATGAGATGCTATGAGAGTAGTTACAAATAGCACAGTGATAAAACATGCCTATTACACATGTAAATTTTGCCACATTTAGTAGCATGCATGTCAGTAAAACAAAAGTCACGTCTTCTATTTAGCTGTGACTTTTCTTACATTCACGTGGCATAGTCTTAAGACCTGGCAGTCCTTTCTCCTGTGAGAACACAGAATCTAGAAGGTCTGCAAAAACTACGACTCAGCTCCCCAGCCAAATCATACATGATGTGTATTCCTGCAAGAAACAGGCACAGAGGTTCTTCAGCTTCTTTTCCTATTCAGTCCTGATCATGAATAGACTGCAAGAGTCTCCCCGCAAAATTTCTTTTTCTGTCTGGATCTGTGCTGAGGCCGCTCATTTCTCATGCAGATTCTCCCACAATCAGGGCCGTTCTTCATTTCCTTTCATGATCCCTTCATGACCCTTCAAGGGACCCTAGTTTTCTCACTGAATTTCTCATCTAGTTTCTGTCCAGTTTATCTCTTGATAAGAGATTGTTTAATCTCCTTTATGGGTTTAATAGTTCCATCCAGCTTCCAGGAGAGAGGGACCCCTTACTCTAATAAAGATGTCACTGTCTATCCCCTTCCTGTCAAGCCATTCAAACCATTTTTCCTTAGCAAAAAGGTTTTCCTTCCTCTTTTCCTCACTTACTGACTTTTATTCACCCTCACAAAAATCTACAAGTCACCACAAAAAGGACACTTTACTGGACCTTTCTGTAGATCTCAAGCTGGGTTTTTCAATCTCACTCTTCAACCTTTCCATTTATTGCTGCATCATTCTCTTCTGAATAAGGTGTAATGGCTCATACCTGTCCATCTTAAAAATAAGATAATGAGGATGATTATTAATTCTAACCCCCAAACTGAACTGCTAGCTGTGCGCCTCTAACTTTTTTTATTGACTTAAACATCTGCATTTCTCCTTAAGTAGGAAGAACTATGCATTAATTTTCAGGGTCAAGAGCTTGTTTTCCTGTTCAAATCTGGCCCTGAATCAATCAAGCAAAGCATCTAACAGCACTTCTCCCAAACTAAAAGCTACAACTTACGCTGAGTTGTTTGAGGTTTTGTTTTCACCTTACCATATGTATTCACAGCCCATATATGAAACAACCCCTTTTAGTTTTTGTACTTCATGACACTTGGAACAAAGTATTCTAATTGTTTCAGCTATCAAGGTAGGCAGTTCTCATTCAGTATGTCTCACTACAGTTTCTAGAAACCCTAAATCAGAACCTTTTGAACCGTCTCCCGTACTCTGTACCCCAGAAGTAAGGGCATTCCTTTTTTATTGTTTTCTCCCCATGGGGGTTAATCCTGTGAGGAATATTTTTTTCAGCAACTCATCTCTCACCTTAAAAATATGCTTAGTCTATTCCTATTGCATTATGTATCAGTTGGGGATTGAATGGTCTCACCCAGCTTCAGACCCAGAGACGCAAAGCCTGTGAAAACTGGTCTGACACATATGCTCCACTACTACTTCAGTAAACCAGCTTTCATCTCCGGACCCTGGGTGACAAAGCCTCATAATCATTGTACCATATTACCTGAAGTTAGGACTTTATAGAAATTGTTCAATCCAAAATCAGAATTGAAATGCTTTTTCATTCAGCCCTGGTTAAAGGAGAAAATTTATCTTTATCATTCGATACTGAAGCAAGGTAGATGATTTGACTTTTTACTGTCAGGAAAAACTGCTGAAAGCTGTCCAAGTGACTTTTCCAGGGAGCCACATGGGTCATCCTAAAAGCCATGGCCCAACTTCCACAAATCACAGCTAGCCTCCTTGAGGAGCCTGTAAATCCTAGGTCCAATGCCCTCAAAAACTTCCTCCACCCACAAGAACTAGGCCTTCTGCCCATTTCTGTTGGGTAGTAAAATGAAGACCCTGCTGAAATGTTTTGATTGTCCGTAAGGAATATTTGGCTTTGCCAGTGCTATTACCTCCAGTTTATTCCTTCCTGACTAGTCAGAAAAAGAGAGTAAATGAACTTGGTGTGAGGAGGCAGAGAAAGAGAGACCTTTCTGATGTAATATAAACATTTAGGACATATTCTACTTTTTATTTCTTAATTTTTTAAAACATTTTCAAATGGATCAGTGGAGTTTGGGATTTTATATATGTGAATAAGTGTTTTTATCTGTATTTTCCATAAAAATAATGAAGACTGACATAAAAATGACTAGGTAATAGCACGGTAAATATTCACAGGGTGACGTTGTGTGCCTGCATTCCAGCTGTAGGCCTAAATGGAGAGATGTGATCACAGAGCGCAATGTGTTCCAGTAAAAACTAAAACAGGCTCTCAAGCACGTAGCATAAGATTTCTACTTACATTTAGCCACCAAAAGCTTGGCATAATCTCATTACTCCAACATTAATTAAATAACGAAATACTGTTAAGAGCTCTGTACTTCATGCAATACCCATAATTCAGCATGTAAAGGAGATGGGAGAAAAGATGAGACAGGATAAAACAGGACACATTAGGAAAAACAAAACTTGATGTCCTAGAGCAGGAGGTAAGAAAGGCATCTCACCAAACTATCCTTACAGTGATTTTTGAAGTTAAGGTGATGATTAACAAGTCAACATACTAGCAAGTATCTTTGACCTCAGAATTAATTTAACACAATAAAGGACCCAAATATGGTATTTTGAAATGACCAGTATCCCTGTAAAAAGTAAGAAAGTAGCAACCTCTTTAAAAAACATGTTCTTGTTGCTGTTTCCCTTTCTTTCACATCCTGATCAGTTCAGACTTCGTGAAAATAGATAAACCCATTAATTAGAAATAGGAAGGAAAAGTGAATACTAAGGAAAATGTAATTGAGTAGCTTGCTTTATCTAAACTATTCTAAACTAACTGAGAAATGTACATGATGGGCATAAAGGTAAAGAACACAAGATCAAAAGTGAATATTTTAATTATTTCTAATACAGCTACAATTGCAAACATGTTAATTGGGGAATGTTTCCTCAAAGGAGAAACATTTTAATGTCATCACTTTCATGTAAAAACAAAGAAAATTACACATAAAGAATTAGGTTATTATCCATTTTCTTAGGAAAATGTTTAAATAAGAAAATAATATAGAAAAGAACTTAGAGAATTGTACTCGCATCTGATTTCTCTGATGATTTTGTGGTTATTGCCCCTATATATTTTATACTTCTATTTTAGATAGCGCTGATTCCTCAATTACATCTACAAAAACTCTGGCTCCTGTCTGCCTGGTACCAACCACAGCATCTAAAATCCGGATGAGGGTCTTGTTAAGGAGTAGCAAACAGCTCAGAAATGGCTTTATCCAAAAGACCAAAGTTTGACTGCTGCACTAGAAGATTCCATGCATTGAGCACTACTCTTGTACTTAAGTGATTAAAAAGGAATGGAAACATATTGATGCTGATATTAGTCAAAATTATCTGAGATATATTTGTTACTGAGCACTTGGTGAATAGGAGAAAAAAATTTTCATGTTAGCAGAAGTGATGTCTTATCTTTTCTTTCCCAGAGGTATCCACAAATCAAAGCAAAAGAAAACAGGGAAGAGAAAGTATATCACAGCACTAAGCATTAATGAAAAATTAAGTGCCAAAGCAAATGAACAATTTTATAATTTTCCTAGAATTACTTCTTTATTCACAGAAATAAAGAAGTCAACTACAGAAAAATAGCAATTTATTTAATTAGAAATACTTGCATGTGGACATGAAGATACTACTTATTTCAAACATTTGATTAAACTGGTATCCTTTTTAGACCTAAAAAGAGCCCGAACTAACCAAATAAATGTTTCACTTCTCACATAAAGAAACCCAGCTCTGATAATACTCACTTCCAAATCTTTCAGGTTTTTCTTTCTAATCTGTAGTAATTCTCCACATGTTTTTTCTTCCCACTTTAACCTTTTCTCATGTTCTGCTAGCTCATCTTGGAGATGATTAAATACCATCTGAACATTTTGCTGCTTAAACTTCACACCGCTTAAATTTTTCCTTTGAAAGAAAAGAAATTCAGTGAAGTAATCAAGATACTCTGCTATACTGTTTTTTAGTCTTTACTTACAGGTTTAATGTTGGATTTTATAATAGCTAAAATAGTGTATTCTCGCAAATAATGATACCCTTTAAAAAAAAAAAACAAAGAGTTATCATGAATGTTTAGACCACTTAAAGACGCTCTGCCTACCAATCCATATCCAATGAGTCTATTGAGACACATAACTCTCACCATTTTAAAAAACAGCTTGCATTTTTAAAACAACTTTCTAGACAATGGACTGGTTCACTCCCACATGTAAAGTATCTGCTCAAATAATGATATTCTGAGACACAGAATGAGACCATGACCAGTGCCATATTGGGTAACCACTGCTTTACTATTTATTGGGACTGGAAGTGGGAGCTTCCCACCATTTGTGTAATATTTCATTTCTGTCTCTGTCCATACCTAGTATGGTTTCTTTAACCTGTACATATGAAATATGTAACGTTAAGCAATTTTCAGAGGTTTTCACTTGGTATTAATATTCTGTTTTCTTAGGGTCTGTATTTCTGTTACTTTTAGACAAAAGCGTAAGAAAAACAGAAAAAAAGAAAAAAAAGTATTTCTTACTGATTTTCTGCAAGATAACCTAAACTAGAGCCTTGTAAGTAATGTAACAGTTGGCTGCATAGTAACGACTGTATCACAATGTGCACACAAAAAAGGAAACTCAAGAGACAAGCTTAAGCCTACTGTTTATAATTTTAAGGCTTTGTTGTGTAAATCAATGTTATTTTAACACTAAAATAAAATATTTTTTAATTTTAAAACAGTCTGAGAAAGGGAAAAATCTGTCATGTAAAGATTATGCTGACCCCTCAGGAGCCATTTATTCTGCTAACATAGGAACAGCTGAGACCAATAATAAGCTGCTACCTTCTTATTGCTTAGCTGATACTTGACAGAACAGATGTATTTAGGAGTTTTGGAATTTAGTTCTAAATTCTGGAGGTCACAACATCCTCCTCACAGTCTCTTCTGAGAAAAACAACCCACTTTGCAGAAAATTAAAGCATCTAAGGCCTCCTCTGAATCAGTGACTACAAAAATCTCTCTAAAGAGGGGCTAAGGGATCCATCAGAAATTACCTAGAGTTCCTTTTCACTGAAACACCCTTCCAGCCTTCCTAATCTCCAGTACACCCCCTTAACTTGCTTCCTGCCCTTATTTCCTTCTTGCTGGAGGTAGGTGCACCAAATGGGAACTGATGCATATAAATGGTAGGGTCTTCAATACAAGCAAGGATGCTCCTCACACAAACCTTAAGTTCACGGGATTTGCTCATCTTCCTTCTAATTTAATTAGCACCAAAGTCCACTGAGATAAAAAAAAAAGAATGAATATATTTCATGGTCATTCTTAACTTCAGATATGAAGACATGTCTTTATGTCTTCCAAAAGTGCAAAAGAAATTTTTGAAAAGTTATTGATATAAGATGGTTTCTAGGTGGGATACCTGTGGCATATAATTTTCCCTTGGTTGGCAGGTTAGGCTAAATTTTGCAGGAGACTTCAGTTTTGCAGTCAATTTTATGGTGGAAAAAAGTATTTATTTCAAATTACTGTTATTTTGATAATGTGTCAATGTTTCTGTTTCACTCTAGTAGCTATTATTTAGTCTTTTTATTGCATTAATGGTAAGCAATAAGTTAAGAAGGTGTTATTCAGAGAAAGATGCTAGGTAGTACCTATAAACAGTGAAGACTGAAAGCGGAAGTAGGGACTCCTTTACCTCAAGTTTCTCCACTAGATCAGGCTAGAATTATCCTGATGACTTGTCAGAAAAATGGAAATAATAGCTGAGAGTGAAAGTAAAAACAGTTAATCCTTTATTCCCAGTTTTTCTACCAAGTCATGCAGGTATCAGCACTTTTATGAAAAGAAGAAAGATCAGTTCAAATAGTTAAGTCCATTGGATATTGAACTATATGTATAACATAAAATATAACAGGAAATGGCTAGAGCAGACTTTCTTAAGATAGATTGATGAAATGTCCTGTGATATGTCAGATTATTGGAAACATTAATAGAAGAAAGTACGTTAGCCTGAAAGAAAATTTTTTTTCTGAATATTATCACCAGTAATCTTCATTAATGAGAAGCAGTAAGCAATGAAAAAATGCCAACAACCAAAACCTTTTTTTTTTTTTTGAGGGGCAAAACTCCTTTGCCCCTCAAGCGCAGAGTGGCTGAGTGCTCTGACAACCAGAAGGCATAAGCATGCAGTCAGTTTTCAGCAAGTCACATGATAGAGAAACTCCCATGTGCCGTATCTTCTGTGTTCAGAGAATGACAAAATAGCTATTGGGATGCATAATTTGAAAGTCAAAGGGGTATTTTTGGACGTTTTTTTGGCTGTACAGTTCTTTCTATTAGATGGAATGTCTAAAAGTGGGTTATCAAGAAAAATGCAAAGTTTTCATTACTATCTATTTCAGGTCTAGAAGTTGGAGAATTTGCAAGAAAATTCCTCTTTGAAAGAGAGATGGACTTAGATATATAGAAACAATGAATTGCTGTAATGAACTTTCAGTGCCCGCTTTGTGTTGGTATTATCCCTTTCTTGACTGAGTCTGAATATAATGTCACTGACATGAAACTACTGACTACTGGCTAAAGAGCTGTGGGAAACAAGATTTTCAGTCACGGAAAGATGCCTTCCATTCTTGAAGTTCAGTAAGTTCCACTGCACATTGGGTCCCTCTGAATCATTCTGTTTGAATCAAGAGTTGGAAAAAAACACACCCAGTCCCACATATTCAGCTAAAAAATTTACACAGAAAAATATTTTTTTTCCCCAGTCAAAAATTTCATGGAATAATCTCTCAAAGATCTCAAAGATCACTGACAGTACATAAGTGAATGAGATCACAGAAAGGGAGCTGTAGTATAACGAGCAAGGATCACTTTTTCACTATTTAGTCTTTCAACAGTCCAAGCTGATTTCTCTTTTGACATTGCACAGCAGGTTCACCTTTATCCTTGAAAAGAATGCTTGCTGTGCAATCAGCATATACGGCCCTCCAAGGCTTGCATGGCCTAGAAGGCAGCCTGCATTGTCAGTTGGATAGAGCACTTTGAGACTATTTTCAGGACTCATCAGTCACGGTAAGTGTAGGTGCACACTTCTTAAACCAGAGAAAACACTAAGTGTGCGGAATCCTCCATTAATTAAGGATGCAACTGACCACGAATATTATCAGATTTCCAAAAGTAATTCTGATGCCTGAAATGCAATTTGGTAGGCAGACAATTTATCATGAATAACTTCTATAGATGTGTTAAAACTACAAGCAGTGATCAGACAAAAACACTCCCAAATTATTGATGAAAAGTGCATTATATTTCCTAGAAATAATATTGTAAAATAATAAAAGTATCTTTAATAATAGTAATAAAGTAGAATTACTAAATTACGTTAGTAAAAGTAATAAACCATCTTTTAAAATTCATAGAATAGGTCTTACCGCAAGTCAACTAAAGATTTTTCTGTATTTTCCATCTCTATTTGCTTAATGTTCCATAATTCATTTAATTCTTTAAGTTCATTTGTTAAATTTTCCATAGTGTGAGAGTTTTCAGCAATTTCACTGGAAACAAATGAATTTTTTTCCTGGGAATTAAAAAAAAACACCACAGCATGTAAATTAGGCAGGTCTAGATTTCCAAATACTGTATTTTAAGCACATAATTATGGGCAACAACTCATGAAACTGTATACCCAAAGAAAAAGAACTTCTTTCAGAGGGGGTAGTTGGAAGAATTGCATTTCTGTAAGAGCATGGCTTTGCACATCCAGTTATAGTTCTCCAACTTGTTGCACAATTCTTCTACCATATATCCACAAATTTTATTATGGCACTTGTATTTTTGCAGTTGCCTATGTTGTATATGGATGTATGCATATTTGTACGCTACCACCTTCATAAAATACATATCCTCTTTTATTTTTGCTCTCATACATAGAAGTTTTGCAAATAAGCACTGGCTTGCACAGCAAAAACTTTATTAAAGTGAAAGTATTTAGTGAAATTAACTTTATTAAAGTGAAAGTATTTAAGTGAAATTAACTTTATTAAAGTGAAAAGTAACAATTTTTGCATATGATCTAAGTCTGGGCCTATTTATTTCAGCATATGAAGAGTCAGCATCTTAACTGGCAGCTTTTGTTGTTAGATCATTACAAAATGTAATACTGTTTTAGGCAGATACCTAAAATCTTGACTTTCAGGAAAAACCAGTATTTTTAGTTGCCATTCTCCAGGGAGAATGTGTCTTACTCATTATGTCTGAAAATTGGCATTTTTCATTTAGTTGCCTAAACAGAGAGTTCTCTTTAGATACCAAGTTTTGCATAACGTAGTTGTCCTGTACTCCAGATACTGGAGGATTAAAGCACTGAGAATGACTCCTGAAATCCTGCCTACTTCCCTCAGCTACAAGTACACAACTCAAAGAGATGCTGACGTTAACCCGCTGAAAACCTTTAGATTAAAAATTATTTTAGCTAAACTTCCTATTCTACAGAAGAGAGATTAAATTGAAATGTCTTTTTCATATCAAAAGTGATTGACAGTCACAGGACCTAAAAAACGTAGAGATTCATGACACAAGCAAAAATGTAAAGATTCATGACACAAGCAAACTCTACTTTCATGAGCAACAGTATCTGGTAAACAAAGCTTGAACTTCCCCACAATGAACAAGGCAAACATAAAGCACTGTAGCAGTTCAATAGTAATAAACAGGTGGGAGTCTTCTCTTTGGGTGATACTTCTAAAGTGGTCTTGCTGCATTAGATTTTGTAACCCACGCTAACGGGCTGTAAGCAGCTATGTAAATGGGTTACATTACGAGGGAGGAAAATGCCTTTTGGTTATCCTTATATATACACATGTAATTTAAGTTCACATGTGTACAAATACCAAATTTCAAGACCTCAAAATTCAGTAGGTAAAGAATGCATCACAGTATTTAAATAAAGATTAGTATTTAAAAAATTTCTTCTTTAGATACTGCCCCATTTTTCTGAAGCAGTAGCCTAATGCATAGTGTAATGATCCTTTTCCTTATGAAAGAAGTGCTTCTTAGAGGTATACCTAAAAGGTAGATGTAAAAACACAAGGAATCAAAGCTTTCGTAACAGATGTCAGCATAGATATGAAGGTGTGGAAGGTACCACAAGAATATGACATTTTTAAGGCCTCGGAATTTTGTAGAAGTACCTGTATGGGATTAGAGGGAAATTTCAGGTTTCTTGCAGGAACATAGAATCATTAGAAAGAAAATGAAGATATGGTAATTAATGCAAATCCCTATGCAACTAAACCGCCCATAGAGAGTCTCAAACCTCTGAGGAAAAATCATATTAGTTTTAAGCTTGGTACCAAAAGAACTTGGAGAAATGTGATAGCCCGTGATATACAGGATGTCTGTATGACCTGCCCTGGCCTTAAACTTTCCAAATAATGAAATCTGAGATGATTAATATACCAGGGCCAGACATAAATATGTACACAAAGAAGCCATGACATGTTTTTTTCCAAAGAGTCAGGTTCACATATGAGCTGTGTTAGGTCAAAACTGACATTTAAGAAGAATTTTGTCTCTTTGACTTCCTGTACTTTTTCAGGACCTTTTAAACCAAGGCAGATAAAACCTGTTGGCTTCCAAGCATATGGAATAATAGTCATTGAGTCAGTGCAATCTGGTACCTATTACAGAAGGCAGAGAATTTGCAATCAGGTTTTAGAACAAACAAACAAAACCGGTGAGATATTCTACATTCTGTGATCCAAATATCGATAGACTGACCATTTGTTGATAACAGTCCAGTATCCTGCCTAAGCTGAATGAGTTCCTTGGCACTTGGTCATTCAGCTGTTCAATACATGAACAGTATTCTTCATTCTCCTCAGTTGCTGAACAAGACTACGGGTGTATTATGGGGCAGAATTTGTATCTAGGTACCTAGCTTTTAGACTCTTGAACGTCAGCAGACCAAACTAAGTCACTTCAAATTCAATGGTGAGATGCAGAAGCCTCCAAGGTGTAACTCATCTTGTCCTAAAATAGGTAAACTATGAAGGATTGGGTGAATTGTTTGCTCAGTTGGAAGCTGGAGACTCTCCTGTACTAAGAATATTATGGAATCATAGCCACTTCTTCCATAACGTCATTTAAACTACACACTGGACAAGCTTTAAACAAGCCAATGTATTAATCACAGGAGAGCACTAAAACCTCTGAATATAACTTTAAATAACTTTTCCTTGAAAACAATATAACATGATTAACAGAATCATATAGTGTGACCCTGAACAGCTAGTAATGGCAGTTATTGTTAAAAATAAGAAATTTTATAAATCCCCCTTATACAAAACTTCAATTGCTATGATCAAGGAACTGTATCAGGCTCTAAGAATGCAACTTTTAAGGTATCCAAGTATTGTTATGAGTTCAGAGCTCTACAGATCTCATAAAACAGGCTTTGTACGTTGTTTTACTCCACTTACCCAGAACGCTCCTCTAATACTCTTCCAGAACAGCAACTCAAATATCGCTCAAATAACTAATGGGTACAGTTATTTAGACTTACTAGGAAAGGCAGCATTAAAAAAGTATAGAAAAGAAATACACTGAAAAACATTGTAGAATTACTGATTATCTGTATTCTGACTCTTCAGTCACTTCCTTATGTTCTAAGATCTATTGGTAAACCTGCAGTTTGGTAGAGCACAATCTTTAACAGAAAGGGATTTATCAACTCTGTCCTCCCTGCCAAATTTAGAAATCTGTGTGAATCAATGAATTTCTCAATGCTTAATTTAAGATTCTGTCATATATAGGAAGCCTCGGAGTTTTTCAATAAAAATTACCGGATTCATGAAAGCTTTTCTTTTTTTAAAATTTTTTTTTTAATCCCCATGACTCATCATTGATGCTGTAATATCTAACTTAAGTTTATACAATATGCAAATGAAAGAATAATAAAAATGAACAGAATCTTAGAAAGTAAATGCTTGTTCCTTCTAATGTTTATAGCCATGTTTATATAAAGTATATAATATGAAATTAAATAATTCCCTTTGGTGGATTATACAGTTTAGTAACTGATATAGCAGATATAAGCCATCATTTACAAAAAGATGCCATCTGCTGAGCAAACATGCAATCAGCAGGCACTTCCTATTATACTAGAATCTTTTTCGTCCTTTATTGATTTTCTCCATTGCATTTCTAAAGCCCCTCAAGCAATTTGAGCCAGTGTAGCAAATGAAGAAAGAAAAGGACTTCTCAATGACCCCAATATCAATTCTGCTCTGTACTTTACGCTGTCTCAAGGCTATGGACCTCATAGGCTAGTTCAAGCAAGACACAGAAAATAGTACATACACTGTATGTATGTATATAGTTACGAGGCAACTGTGTAGAAATGACAGCCTAACCTTTGAGATTAAACATACTTCAAAAAAGCCATACAAGCATTAAATTATTCACCTGTATATCATTTAATTGTTGCTGCATAATACTTGTTTTTTGTTCCAGTTGCTGTTCAGTTTGCTTCTGCTGTTTATCTAGCTCTTGTACTCTCTGATCCAAATAGGAGAGCTTCTGGAGAGTTTATGCATAAACAGATGTGTTAGTATTCAAAAGTTATTGTCGCATGTTCCATAGAAATCAGAAAATATATTAGTCATCAGATACTTTAACAGTTACCATTCTTAAGCTTGTTTTTGTTTTCCCTTCCATACCCATTTTTTCATCATGTAGGTTTATATACTCTACGCTTTGAATGAAAAAATGCACATTTATACTTCATATAGTGTTTACAATCTTACAGCAAAATATCACTGCTTACCCTGCTCCCCATAATTCTTTACTTTCTTTCTGCCAAGGAAGTTAAAAATAAAGTTCTGAAATCAAAATATATATTTGGAATAGCCTCCATGGAATTTGTATAAAGTGAAAAATAAATGTTTATTACTTATTATCACCAGCTCATGAAAATAGATTAAGGACAGCTAACAAGAGGAGGAAGAAGAAAGAAAATAAAATGTTGGGATATCTCATTTTTATATTTTTCATTAATCCACTCCGTTATTAATTATGACCTCAGAAAAAAAGGAGTTCTTGTCTATTGTATTAATTTCATTTGCATCATTAGTGTGAGCATCAAATATTAAATGACATAAATTATTATTAATACATGCAATAAGGAAAATTTTACATTAGTAAATATGCTTATATAAATTGTATAATAGTCATATTATTTAAAGTTTTACATTCCATTTAGCCTATATAGCAAATAATGTTAAAATAGGTATTAATATTTCCATCCTGAAACAATAATTTAAACATTTAATCTATTAGAAAGTTCTTCCTTGAAATTACCAGCATCTTTTGCATATCATTCCTATACATATCTGCTTGTGGAAACCCTGTTTCCAAGCTTTTAAAACAGAAGCTAATACACAGCTATACACCATGATGGATAACTTACACCACACCTCTCTAGGTTTCCAGGAAACTAATGATGTGATCTTTGTCACACTGTTTCTACTTAGTTTTAGTTGGGGAAGGGCTAACAACATTAGTCACTGACATTAATGCATTGTTTTGAAAATACTATTAGCTATTAGAGGAATCTTTTTCTTTTTTTCCTTCTAATTTTTCAATTTGACTTATCAAACCCGCATTAAAAATAAACTATCACATAATCCATTGTCTGAACTCAAACAATTCAACATCCTCCATCTCTCCTCCCAAAATGGTGAAGTATTGCTACATGCAGACTATGTCAAGAACCCTCCAAATAGAATAACACTAAAAACCTGGAGAAGACAATCCCCCATGACAAGCTATTTACTAGTAGTCAGATAACGGAACTATGAACCTACAGACTGATTCTGCAACAAAAAACTTCTCACTGAGGCAACAAAAATTCTTATATCTGGGCTTTGGGCAAAAATAAAAAATCCTGTATCTAAACTGAATAGGCTCAGAAGATGTTTATCTTACTTGATTGTAAGTATGTTCCATAACAAGCATATGGCTTATTGAAAACTCCTTGCCTTAATTCTGGACATAAACCATTGACAGCTAGTTTTGTTTCCTATTGATTTGGAAACAAAAATGAAGGAATTTTGCTTTTTCTTTTCTGGCAGCACGGTCCTGTGAAAATGCCCTCCTTTTTCTTACACGTAAGAAATAATTACTTCTTCCACACTGATTACTGTATTTTCAATTCTGGTCCCTAAGACACTTATTTCCTTTGCCAAAAAAAAAAAAAAAAGGAAACTTCAAATACCTTCCCTAGACTGTAAAACTTCCCTAGATTGTAAAACTGCTCGTTACGGTGAACAATGCTTGCCCACCTGTTTATACAGTGTGGGGCAGCTCGCATTTGGAAGGACTTGTTTGCAAGGATTTGCACATATTTCATGGTGGAATACAAAACAAAGGCTTTGAGTGGTACACAAACTTAATTTAAGCATCATGATAGAAGGACAGACCCTAATTTTCGTATTGCTGATTTGTACTATTTCCAGTGTGAAAGCCAAACTCTGTTTCACTCATGATAGAAAACTGAAAACAACTAAAACTTTTCCCACGTTTCGAGTTGTTTTCAAAACCATTTCCCAAAAGAAGAAAAGGAATAAGCACCTGCTCAGGGAAAACAGATACAAAAATGATTAAGCAAAGGTATGGAAATGCTCTTAATTAAAAAAAAAAAAAATAATCTGTGAATAAATTACATTCCAAACAGGTCTGCAAAAGAAAGATCAAATGGTTTTGTTCGAGAGCTTTGCTTCAATATAATGTACAGATATTACATCTTGCACTAAACTACAGTTCAGATTTTGAATATTTCCACATCAGCTCAGAACAATAAGGTCTGCTTCTACAGATGTTTGTTGATGTGGCAGGGGGACCTACAACTATCAGAATCACTTAAGGAAATGATTGTCTACCTACCTAAGGTCTCATGATGCTAGTCAACTTATCCATGTACTATCAGGTATTTTTCAAATGCATCCATCATTGTAATACCTTGCTTTCAAACAGAAATTTATTTAGATAACATTGTCTACTTTGCCCTGTGCTCTCTGTTACAACTGTTGTAGCACTCCATATAATCCAAGCTTTCAAAGATCTAAAATATCACCGTATCTATAACAGGAAAGTTTATTAATGAAAGGAATGTTTCTCAGACATACAAGTTTAGTTAGGATTCCTGTTACTCTTTTGAGCAGGTCTGGACAAAAGGTTACTTCTCTGAAAAATTTCCTGAAGTTTTAACCTCAGGGAAGGTTAACACCACTAGCATACCCTGCAAATATGGAAAGTAGGCTACTAGGTCATCACTGGACAGCTGAAGAAAAATGGCTCTTTGGCCACACTTTCAAGATGATAGGGGGGCCAACCAAAACATGTCATACTATAACAGCAGGAATGCTCTACCAGAAGCAAAAGAAATGCTTGGAAGAGAAGAATGTATCCAATTAGGTCAATTCAGGTAGGTTGAGGAACTGTTTTTAATACAAAAATTTTGTGGTTTTTTTTCTTATTATACAAAACAGACCTTTCATGAGAGGAAGGACAAACATTTTTACCAGTATCATCCGTAAAGCAGGGAAGGAAAGAAGGTCCCCGGCATGCCATGGCTGGGGGCTTATACACTAGTTGCTCTCTTCAGCATATTAAGTAAGCAAAGAAGTACAAGTCGAACGAGCAAGTATTACACAGTCTTCCCTTTTGTAAGAAAACAGACTAAAGAAGTTAAAAGAGACAGAAAGATTTTTATGATACAGATAGCAAAAAAGGTGAAAAAAAAAGGCTGGAATTATATTTTGTTACATTGTATCACAGCACAACTGCACAGCTGCAAAATCCAACTCTTCTGTTTTACCTTATTTTTTTCTAATAATGACAAAAAAAATATGCTAGTGGGTGGTCCAGAATCTACTACTTTTACCTTCTGTTCTTCTTTAAATAGATCTTTATTTCTTTTGAATTTTGTTTCCAGATCAGGTACTTGTCTCTTAATCTCTTCTATCCTCTTCGTATCTTCCTTTCTCTTCTTGAATCTAGCTTTTTGCTTTTCCTCTAGCTCATCATATACTGCTTTAATCCTGGCCTGTTTATTAAAATATGTATAGTATTAGCTTTATGTATAGAATGTGTATAAAATATGTATAGAATATGTATAGAATCCAGCAGAAGTGGAACATAAAAAATGCAAATCTGAAAGAACATTTATATGCTAAAGGAAACACCATAGAATATACCAATAGTTAACAAATACATCATAAGGTGATTCAAAATGTCTTCAAAATGAAGGAGAAGTTGACCATTAAGTCAGCATATTGTCAGAAGCTTTTGAACAGGAAAAGCTGAATAGCCATCAGAACTGGCAAACACAAATACAGCAGAGAAATCGGCAATAAATATTAGGAAATGTAAAAATGACATTAAAGCAGACAATGAATTTACAGTACTACTTAAGCAGACAGAATAAAAGAATTCCATAAAAGGGGAATTAAAATTCTAAATATTAACACCAAGAGTGAAAATCTTTTCTAGTGGGAAACATAATCACCATAGGTATGTTCCTAGATTTTTTAAAAAAAGGAGTGAAAAAAGAGAAGGAAGACACTGCGGAATAAAAAGGAACAAAACCTTTGCGAAATAAATGAACACCCTTCAATACTGGGAAACAGAAGATCCAGCATACATCCACTCCAAACTTCTCCCCTCTGCCCGAAGAAAGAAAGAAAAAGAAAGAGAGAGAAATATTATGACCAGCAGCTGTGTTCTTCAGAATGGGCAGGTCTTACACACACTTACAATTTCTAATATTCAAAATTCATGATCACTTGAACTCCAATACTTATTTATCTGTGTAGCAAAGACTGAATACACAACATGTGATATTGAGACAGATACATATATATATACACACACACACACACACATATATACACAAACAAACACAGGTATGTCCATATATATTTAAAGTGGAATGCAGCTGGCAACATTTTGAATTCCTTTCAGCTGTAGAAGCAGAGTGAAATAAGCAAAGTAGATTATGGGAAAGAGGGCAAGAAATGACAATAGATGTGACTTACTCTTTTCAAAGTATTATGCTAGGTGGTAAATAACTCGTTATTCTAGTTTTAGATCAAAGCCTACAAACATAGTTATCCTTACCAGGAGTGTTTCAAGTAGGAAATGCAGCACAATTTCTGAATTCCAACAGAATGGCACGCTATTAGGATAAGTTATGGATAATGTTCCAGGTGACAACATGGTTGGTAGGTGGAATGGACAAGCTTCTCAGAAAACCACTAACATTTCCAGTTTGCTTTATACTCAGAAAGCATTAGAAGATTCCTTATGGCTACCTCAGAACAGACTCTTCTAAACTCCTATGGACTTTGACAGTCACTAGTTAATCATAGTTTTTGCACTTTCAACACCCTTTAACATCATCATTAAATTTTGTCCTATTAGTAAGAAAAAACCTCTTGACAGCAAGGATATGTATGTTGTCTAACCCAGAGAAATGAAGCTTTGGAAGAAAAATAGAAAAAATAGGTTTACAGAATCACAGAATGGTAGGGGTTGGAAGGGACCTCTGGAGATCATCTAGTCCAACCCCCCTGACAGAGCAGGGTCACCTAGAACAGGCTGCACAGGAACGCGGCCAGGTGGGTTTTTAGTGTCTTCAGGGATGGAGACTCCACCACCTCTCTGGGCAGCCTGTTCCAGTGCTCTGTCACCCACAAAGTAAAGAAGTTCCTCCTCATGTTGAGATGGAACTTTCTATGCTCAAGTTCGTGCCCATTACCTCTTGTCCTGTCGCTGGGCACCACTGAAAAGAGCCTGGCCCCATCCTCCTGACACCCACCCTTTAAGTATTTATAAGCATTGGTAAGATCTCCCCTCAGTTGTTTTTTTCCCAGACTAAAAAGACCCAAGTCCCTCAACCTTTCTTCTTAAGAGAGGTGTTCCAGTCCCCTAATCATCTTGGTAGCCCTTTGCTGTACCCTCTCCAGCAGTTCCCTGTCCCTGTTTAGTTGAAACAGATCTTTAAAACCACCTTAGAATAAGTACAGGGTGCATCTCAAGAACCTCTTCTTCCTGAAGAAACATGGACTACAATGAAAAAAGCAGTTCTGAGCACAGGAAAGCATTCTTTTTGTTTCTGTCTGTAAAAGGAAAGAAGTGGGCTACAGTTGCCACTGAGGATTTTTATCAAGAATCAAGAGAAAGGAAGGAGATTTTTAGTTTCAATGAATAATTGAAAAGGGTCAGTACTGAATACCAAAAAGGGAGGAAGATATTTGGAAGCACCAAATCAAACCTGTCATGCTGTGGCAGTCAGGCCCAGAAATGTATCCTTCAGCCTTCTCTGAAGCAAAGCCTGAGAATCAGTGGGAAGTGTGCATCAACCACAGATGCATGCAATGGAGACCTTGTGCACCACCTGGCTTAGAAGAGGAACATTCAACATTTTGTGCTAATGATGTCTGGGACAAACAGGAACTGCAAGATCTCTCTTAGGACTTGTCTTTCTAGAAATGGGAGATGTAGACACTAGATTCTGCTGTTGAGCTTTTGCACAGTTCAAAGTCAGAGAATAGAAGAAAACAAACTTTGTAACATAAGCAAAACTGAGACTGTGATGGCTCAGAAGCAAATAAAAATGGTTCAGACTTTTCTTAAATAAAAAAAAAAAAAAGAAAAAAATCTCCAAAGGACTTCTGGTCATCACAGTAAATCCAACATTCAATTCTAAAGAAAAATAGGCTTTGACAGCTCTCAGAGTAAATCTCTCCCATATGAGTCCATTGCAAAAGGAGCCAAAGGGGGTTTGTAACTCAAGGATTTGCAGTAAAAGACTGCAATGCCTCCCTCCAGTTTTGGCTATGTTTGGCTACGTTCTTTCAATCAGTATAACATACGGTAAGGGTCTGACAGCAGTTTCTGCAGAAACTGAAGAAAAATACACTAATTCAAATGACAATGTCACTGTGTATATGGATTATTACTACAGTTCTTTTTATCTTTTAAAGCAAATTGGAAATTACTATGAATAACTGGGACACAAATAAAGTGTTTCATTTTTTCACGAGCATTTAAGTTTTCCTAGTTGTTAAACAGCAGGCATCATTATTTAGAAAAACCTTCTTATTATTACTTATTATTACTTGTCTTATTACTTAGCAAAAGCCTTCTATGCGAGTTGTTCATAAGGTACTCAGTTAATTCATAATAGAAAGTAAAAAGAAGATAGAAGAATTTAGATTTGAAGTAAAATGGTTACTGTCATGTTTACCTGAGTCCCTTTCCAAATTCTTTTTTGATCTTGAATTTCTTTTTTAAGATTCCACTCCGAATTCTTAGGAAAAAAAAAAGCCATATACAACAAGTTAATGGACAACAACAATGAAAATTAACATCACAGCAAAGATGAGCACAACTTTCAAATTTTTTCTCAAGTATCACAAAACTGTATTAAAAAAGGAAATTTCAAGAGAGTGTCATGCACAAGAGGTAAATAAATATAGACCATACTACAAGAAAAGTAACAATATTTTCTAGATTTAATGTAATTTATTTTTGGTGGCTTAAAATAATTAAATACATGAAAATGCTGAGCTGGCTTACCTAAATGGATATTGAGCATCAAATATTCAAAATCTAAAAAACTCAGTGCCTTCTATATTTTATATGGTGATACTTTGTCTGTAACTTCTAGTAAAAAAATGAACATGTTTTAGCCTTTTCTTATATGACTGTCCTACTCATATCACTTCTAGGATAAGAATTATATAGCACATTATTATAGTTTGTGCCTTGAATACCTCTAATTTAAAGTATGTCAGATTAGCAGACCACCAAAACTATACCTGATTACAATCTACATCAAGCCCTAATTAAGGCTTTCTGTTTCCTTTATAAGTGAATTTTGGGAGTTGGAAAACTGATTATTTAAGCAAAACTAGGCACAACATGGCCAACCGCAAGTTAAGAAATGGGCTCAATCAATTCTATTATTGAAATGCATTTATTCAAGGTGTTTTATTCACATCCATATCTGCACTTTGGAAGTGCACATGCCATCAGCACTTGGAGAGGGAGATTCCTGCATAAGGTGGTCATAAACATCTCCCAGATGACATACACATAAGAAAATACAAGAACAGGTGCTAAACATCCCCATGTATTCTCAAACTCCAAATCCCAAACATTATTAGGAACTTCAAGGAAATGGAAGCGCCAGAGATCAGTGTTCATTGGAAAACACATCCTTTAATCGATGAGTAAAAGCCTTCTTTTCCAGATGAAAGTTTATACATTTGCTCCCAGGATAACTCCAAGCAAGAACTCCTGCCCATGTCCCATGCCTGCCCTCCCCCTCACATCTCCTTGCCCACATATAGTGTACCTGAATCCAAATTCTGAGTCTATAAGACGAACCATGACACCTGGACTGCGCTCCAAAATGCAGCAACATTTTGAATGACTAGTGATAACGCTTGGTGATTGCATGAATATATTTTTCACTCTACTCAGCAGCCCAAGGATACATTTTAACTGGTGGTTACAGACATACACTTTTTTCTGACACACCAGGGGGTAATTGCTCTCACAGAACATCAGCAGAGACCAGGCAGTCAACTATAAATTGCACCTTCATTTATATGGTAATATTCCAAATTCACCACTATTCAACTGTTGCTTAGGTAGAGAGGTATCTTAGCTTCTGGGCACTCCATTCACATTTTACCTTGCAAATAGCTCTTGCAACTCGTCACCTTCCCCGTGTATGTCCTCATGTGTATATGTATGCTTTAATTGATTACAAACACAATGCTTTTGCTAATTTATGGTAACTAAGACTAAATATAGCGGTGTTAACTTAAAGCTGTTGACAGAATGGTCATTCAGCAAGTGGTAGGAAGGGAGGTATTAATTAACAAGGGCACTGAAGCAACTTGAGTGGTGCTTATCTTATCAGTCTTATCACTGAAGGCAGGACCACTAGCAATGGCTTCATTTAGAAGTTAAGTTGTGCCAACAATAAACCAGAATACCTACAGAATGAAATCTATCTTTAACCATAAATGTATAACTTTGAGATACATTTCTGACTGCCTACATGTCCGGGATTTTAGCACTAACTATAACTTGAGAAGAGAGCTTAAGGAAAACAAAACCAAAAAAATGATGCTGCAGTCAAATTAAAAAATGATGTTTAACAAAAATTAGAAGAGTTTATTAAAAAGTTCATGAGGAACAGTTAAAAGAGTAAAATAAGTGCAAGCCAGATGGAGATTACGTACAGATATCACATTGGAGGCTCAAAGTATATGCAAGCCAATTTTGACAGAAAATTTGAAAATATCAAAAAGAAAATCAATGCCACTAAACAGAAGGGAAGCGATTAGCAGCAATACAAAAAGTTGAAATTATGTTTAAAAAAAGGAAAACAGATAAGATCCTGAACTTTGCCTATTTAAATCTAAAAATACCATCAGGCAAGCTAAATAAGAGTTTTTGGAAAAATCCACAAGGGACATAAAACAAGTCCTTTTCCAAGGACTTTTCCAAGGACATCTGACAGGCAGTCTGCTAGACACAACGTCAGGCCAACAGATGATCAGAAGCACTTAAAGACAGGCTTACCATGAAGCATGCAGAAAACAGAACAGGATTGGGGGAAAAAAATCCAAATTCAAAAACAAATAAAACCTTCCAAACCTTAAGAAGCAAACTCATAGTGTGAATTATTATAAAAAAAAGAATTAGCTGATACATGGAAAAATTGATGCAAAGGAGACGAATCAGCATGACTGGGAAGCAGTGCCTCAAAATCCATTAGTTTTCTGAAGGATTTAAAAAGTATATGGAGAAGAGGTATCTGGGTGATGCAGTCTACTTGGACTCCCAAATGGTATTTGATAAAGTATTACATGAATTAATTTCACATGAGTTAAGGATAAAAGTTCTCACATTCATATATAATGCATTTAAAGACAGAAGACCTACAATAGAAATAAATTACCAGTTTTCATAGTGGCAGTGGGGTCTTGCAAGTATTCATGCTGGATCCTGTGGTTTCCAATTTATTCATAAACAATATGGAAAATGGGGGATTTTGCGGGATGACTTATAAAACCAGCTGGATTTCTTATTTACAGACAAAATTCAATGAAGGTTAATGTATGTTTGTACATTAGGACAAAGTCTTCACTTTAGACAATGCTAGACTCTGAGCTGGCTACTAATCAAACAGGAACGTGATCGTGAAGAATGTAATGCTCCACTGCATTTAAAAGAATAAATTTAATGTTAAGTACTATTAAGAAAGGAACAGAGAATAAAACAGAAGTCATCTTTACACCACTATATATGCCTATGATGTATCTATGTACTGAATACTCTATGCTCTTTCCCCATAACAACAGAACTGGAAAACAGATCTGGATGACAGACACGGGACAGTTTCATTAAACAAGTTAATGGATTAGGAGATTTCAGCTCAAAAACGAGGAAGAATATGACAGAATCCTATAAAGTCACGTCTGACTTGTAGGAAATGAATATGGAATGACTGACCAATACATCTTTGAAAATAAGGACTAGGGCATTGTATGAAGATAGTATGTGATAGGCAGAAAATAAAGAAACAAAGTAATTTTTGACACAAAACATGAGAAAGCTGTCAACGTCCTTGTCACAGAATGCTGTGGATGTCAAAAATCAAAAATGTGACTGTAAAATTCATGGAAGAAAAAATCATCAATTCTAAATTAATTTTTAATAGTTAAAGGGAAAATATAAATTAAGACACCAAAAAAGAAAGGATGTAGGACAGCAAATAAGCAGGGACTTTGCCTGAATTCCTTCTAAAATCCTAATTTCTTAGACAAATATTTAGTATCTCTTAAATACTTAAACCATAAGAACCATAGTAGATTCCCATGATTGTACTGTTGAACATCCATTTGTGTAAATATTTCAGCACACAACACTGAGAATGTGAAGAAAATGGTGCTTGGCAAATTTATACACAATCAAGAAGGAAAAGTCATACAAATTTAGTATTAAAACATATGGCTATAAGCCAGCATAATATATAAAAAAAGACAATTTATAGAACAAAATTACATGGTGCAAATTCAGACATTGCCGGCAATATAAATTTGATCCAAGAGAAGACAACCTGGCACTACGAAAGGCCTTAAAAACACAAAACTGACTCATTCCTCTTCATTGTGAAAACAGATGTAAAGTTCTCCAGCTCATGTTTTACTATTTTTCACCTTGACTATACAAGCTTTTTAACTGCCTCTGTTTTAAATCACATCCAACAACTCCTCTTTCTTTTCAGAAGCAGGAGTCTGGTACTTGGACATACCTTTATCTTCGGCAAGCAGGTAGATGAAAAGGAAGGCAAGGAAGCACGTGGAGTGACTAATATACCAATGTGTATTTTAACCAGGAAAATACTATTAATGTTCTTAATTTTACTGATTACAAGTTTGAAAATCCTAAAGTTATTACAGAAAATAAAACTGTGAAAGTCTTTCCTTCCAGGCAATCTATACTTTACATGTAACAGAAGATCTCTAGCGAAGAATAAGCAAAACGCCATTTATATCTCCCTGGTATTTCATCTCCCTTTAAAATTCCCCATATTATTTTCTTTCCATATTTCTGAATGCTGAATCTTCCACCCTGCAATAACCCTGATCCTAAAAGCTGTATCCATATGTAAAATATTATTCACTAAGAATTATGTAAAGTGGAAAACCAAAAGCCTTGCAAGTCTTGTAAGCCTTCATAGCCAAGGCAAGGCTTCCATATGAGGATAAATTAAAATTTTAATTCTAGATAACTAATGGCATCAAAATGATAATTAAATAATTATTCTAATGTCGTATTTCATTTGCAATGGTTACATTTAGCATCAAATAAACCATACTGATATATGAATTCTTTTAATAATTTAGATACATACAGAATGAGATTATTATTTGTTAGTATTAATTTTAAATCACCTAGGAATAACAAGATCTTTGTATTGCTGAGAATATTTAATGTGTTAACTTTACTTCTTAGCCTGCCATTACCTGTGACCATTTAGTAACCATTTTATTTTCTCTTCAAGAGACTACTGTTATTTGCTATTTTTCAGGTGTTTTAAAGTACACAGTTAAAATCATAAGTTTTAAATTATTGGTTTTTTAGTATTATAGAACCAGAGAATCATAGAATGGTTTGGGTTGGAAGGGACCTTAAAGATCATCTAGTTCCAACCCCCTGCCATGGGCAGGGACATCTCCCACTAGACCAGGCTGCTCAAAGCCCCATCCAGCCTGGCCTTGAACACTTCCAGGGATGGGGCATCCACAGCTTCCCTGGGCAACCTGTTCCAGTGCCTCACCACCCTCACAGTAAAGAATTTCTTCCTGAAATCCAATCTAAATCTCCCCTCTTTCAGTTTGAGGCCATTACCCTGTGTTCTATCATTACACTCCCTGATGAAGAGTCCCTCCTCATCTTTCCTGTAGGCCCCCTTTAGGTACTGAAAGGCTGCTATAAGGTCTCCCTGGAGCCTTCTCTTCTCCAGGCTGAACAACCCCAGCTCTCTCAGCCTGTCCTCATAGCACAGGTGCTCCAGCCCTCTGATCATCAAGGTTGCTCGCTCAGTAATTCTCTGATAAAAAGATCATTATTTTCAATTCTTCCACTCTAAAAACTGAATTATACCTTATAAGAGATTTCTTCTGCAGTTTTGTTTTTTTTTAAGTCATCATACTTTCTTTTTTTTTCATTGTAGGACAATTCAGCATTACAGAGATCTTCATTTAGCCTTTCTATTTGCGTTTCGATCTCACAGATGCTTTTGCAGATAGTTTCAACTTCTGACTCATACACCTTCTTTTTTCTTGAACTGTTGAAACAAAACAGCCAATCTTACATTTCATTTTATAAAGTATATTAATTAAAATAAAAGTAAAACCCATTATTGAATAAGTAAAGCTAAAACATTTTAAAATCAAAAGCAGTATTTTATCATCCTGGTATTTGATGCTGAATACACCAGGCTCTGCCTCAAAACTTTAAAGTCTCTTTATTCATTAGTATAAGCCCTGATAGTTCATTGATATCAAACAATTATATGTATCCATTTTTTTGTTTTCCTATATATCTATACTGTTAACCTGTATCATGGAAATATAGATTGGCTGAGATTGGAAGGAACTTATGAAGATTCTCTGGTCCAAACACCCTGCTCAAGCAAGGCAACCTAGAGATAGGTGCCCAGGACCGCGTCCAGATGGCTTTTCACTATCTCCAAGCATACAGAATCCACAACCTGCAGGGGCAACCTGTGCCGATGCTCAGTCACCCTCACAGTGAAAAAGTGTTTCCTGATGTTCAGAGGGAACCTCTTGTGTTTTGGTTTTTGCCCATTGCCTCTGGTCCTGTCACTAGGCATCACTGAAAAGAATCTGGCTCCGTCCTCTTTGCACATTCCCTTCACGTATTCATATACATTATTAAGATCCCCCTGAGCCTTCTCCAAGCTGAACTGTCCCAGTTCTCTCAGCATTCTCTCAAAGGACAGATGCTGTAGTCCCTTCATCATCTTCATGGCCCTTTGTTGGACTATCTCTAGTATCTCCACATCTATCTTCTACTGGGGAGCCTAGAACTGGAAACAGCACCCCAGGTGTGTCTTCACCAGTGCTGAAGGAAGGGGGAAGGACCACTTTCCTCAACCTGCTGGCAACACTCCTCCTAATGCAGCCCAAGATGCCATTGGCCTTCTTTGCAGAAAAGGTACATTGCTGGCTCATGTTCAACTTGGTGTCCACAAGGACCTCCAGGGCCTTTTCTGCCAAGCTGGTTTCCAGCTGGGTGGCCCCCAGCATACACTGGTGCCTGGTGTTGCTCCTCCCCAGGTGCAGGACTTTGCACTCCTTGTTAAACTTCATGAGGTTCCTTTTGGCCCATTTCTCTAGCCTGTTGAGGTTCTTTTGTTTGGCAGCACGACCCCCCATTGTATCAGCCACCCCCAGTTTGGTGTCATCAGCAAACTTTCTAAGGGTACACTTTGACCCATCATCCAGATCATTAATGAAGACAAACAGGACTAGACCCCAAATTGACCCCTGGGGTAGACTGCTAGTTACTGGCCTCCAACTTGACTTTGTGACACTGATCATCACCCTCTGAGCTTAGCCATTCAGCCAGTTTTCAATCCACCTCACTGTCTGCTCATCCAGCCTGTACATCAACAGCTTCTCTATGTGGATCGTAATGGGAGACAGTGTTGGAAGCCTTACTATAGTCCAGGTAGACAACATCCACTGCTCTCCCCTCATCCACTAAGCCAGTCATTTCACCATGGAAGGATACCAACCTAATCAAGCATGATGTCGCTTTGGTGAATCCATGTGACGACTACTGATGAATTTATTGTCCTTGTGAAATGTGCCTGGAAAATGGTTTCCAGGATTAGCTGCTCCATCACCTTCCCAGGGACTGAGGTGAGGCTGGCTGGCCTGTAGTTCCCTGGGTCCTTCTTGCCTTTCTTGAACATAGAAGTTACATTTGCTTTCCTCCAGTCCTCAGGCACTTCTTCCAGTCACTCAAAGATTACTAAGAGTGGCCTCACAATGAAAACAGCAAGCTCCCTCAGTACTCGTTAGTGCATCCCATCAGGACCCATGGGCTTATGTATGTCCAGTTTGCTTAAATATTCCCTGATCTGATCCTCTTCAACCAAGGGTACTTCTTCTTCACTCTAGTCTTTCCTCCTGGTCTCTGGGACCCGGGATTCCTGAAGGCTGGCTCCTGCTAGTGAAGACTAGAAGCAATGAAGGCATTCAGTACTTCAGCCTTTTCCATGTCCTGTGTCATCAGTTTCCCTATCACATTCAGCAATGGGCCCACATTTTCCATAGTCTTCCTTTTGTGACCTATACACTTACAGAAGCCCTTCTTGTTGCCTTTGATATCTCTTGCCAGATTCAATTCCATTTGGGCTTTGGCTTTCCTAACTTCATTTCTGTCTGCGTGCTCAGACAACTTCACTGTATTCCTCCCAGGTTACCTGTCCCTGCTTCTGCTTTTGATATGCTTCCTTTTGCTGGGAGCTCCTTGGTCATCCATGCAAGCCTCCTGGCATTTTTGCCTGACTCCCTACTCATTGGAATGGACTGCTCCTGAGCTTGGAGGATGTGATCCTTGAATATTGAACAGCTTTCTTGGGCCCCTCTTCCCAATTATAATATAAAACTATCAATTTTTGATAAAGAGAAAGTGGCAAGAACAGCACTTTTATCTGAAAATTTTAAAAATTGGTCACAGAGTCTCAGTTCATCTATCTTACAATAAATGACCATGTCTAGGGTACTTCATGCCAGTGCAGTGGTACAGGTTAGCCATACAGCTGATGAATTCAAATTCCTAAGTATGTTTCTATTTGCAGAATTCTTAGGTCCCATAAAACAATTTTTGTTTATTTGCATACAAACAAACTTTCAGTAGAAGTGAAGTGTTTAGCAGAAATGAACTTAAAATACCATTCGTTTAGACTGTTGGATTACAGTGCAAAACCCAAACTGAATCAAATCCAAAAAACCTACAGATAAGCATTGATACCGCTTTGACTGACAGAATACAACCTCTGTATGAGTATCTGCTGAATTAGAATGATAAACCTAAATGGTATTGTGGGGTATCCCACTTCATTGGGATATCCAACTTCATGGATTTCATTCACCCGCACACATACACTCTGCGCATTCCATTTTCAGTGCATGTGAACTGCTGGTTGCTAAATATACAGCCTTACAGTCAGTAATATTTTCTATGTAGTCGTTGAAAAATCTGTAAGACAGTGCAAGCCCACAGCAATTGAATTTCCCTCCCCAAAATTCAAGAAGTACAAAGAACACAGAAACACAAAGCAAGAAAACAGAAAACATTGCCTATATGTGTCTTGATGACCTCTAGCTAACATGTACCATGTATGTAGTATGTATTAAACTGCCCCTTCTCCATTAAGAGATTGTCCATAACAAGACTAAACTTACTGTGATTCCCAAGCAGTTAACCAACGTGATAGAGATAGAAACTCAGTCCAAATAGAACTGAAACTCATTGTGGTCTTTCCAAAATGCAATATATGACTTAAGGACTTCAGCAATGTTACACACCTGTAAGGCCCTGGTTTAAAGCCATGACTGACTGGTTTATATAAATTGATATACAAGCATTTTTCAAAGATATTGCAGAAGCTATAATAGCCCTACTACCAAACCAGGCTCTACACAGAACACGAAGAACTATCATGCTTTAGCGCTTTGGGGAAGGTCAGGGTGATTTCATTATTTAAAACTTGCAGTGCTGCACCTCTTGCATGGTGCAGCAGTGACCTACCGCTGCACCAGCCGGGAATCGAACCCGGGTCACAAGAATGGGAATCTTGCATGATACCACTACACCACTGGTGCTTCCCTACAACTGCAGAAGAATCAAATCACCATGGGCTTCCCCAGAGTGCTAAGTGCTGCATAGTCAGTTGTTGACTTAGATAGTCCTTAAATACAAAGGATTCCTAGCCCTTTTTTCAGCTGTTGAGACAAAAGAATCTTGCATAGATGTAAAATATCTTGTTCCTTGTGAATTAAAACACAAGAGATTACCAAAATCTGCTGAGATTACCAGAATCTGCTACAAACTTGTTAGGAAAAATACAGCCTACAGTACACACGTGAATGGCCCAAATCTTACCTAGATGATAATGTTGAAAGATGAAGACAAGAAAGAGTTACAGAGATTTTTTGGCTAAAGGGAGGCAATATGAAAGCAGTCATACTCTGGTACTTCCAAATCTAAGACATTTTTTAGTTAGGAGCCAGCTCATTAGACAGTAATAATAGTTCTATTCTTTAGATTTTTGCAGGTCTGCCTCTATCACATACACTGATCACATCCTCCTGCACACCAGTGAGGACAGCAATGAGATAGATACAGACCAACAATACCAATGTGAGTAGTAACCAAGGCTGTGACATAACCATGACTTATGAGAGATATAAGTGTAAACAGATTACCAGTTACAGACAGACTGATGAAGGAGGTCAAGAAACTATTGCTATGAAGAATCAGTGACAAATAAGGAATTTGTGACGGTACAGTATGTGATGACTTTAGACCAAAGACCAAATACTTAGATGGGATCAGAAGCAATTACTCCACCCAGTAAAGAAAGTTTCAAGGATATTCTGACTACTAGATGAAACATTTTCTGTCAGACAGGTGACTCAATTTTGCAAATTCCACATGTAGAAGACTTAGAAATCACATATTTCATGACACATGCAGTTGTGTCAAACCAAGATAGCAGTTCTCCCTAATTAAGCACTTTTAAATACGTCCATATATATCCCATAACATCCTCATATGAACAATACTTACAGTAGACTATGTAGGAAGAAGAATTCTCTACCAGAAACAAATTATCTAAAAACAGTAACACATATTCTAAAACACTAACAAAAGGTCATTGGGCAATTAACTACTCACTTTGCCTAGGGAAGTTTTGAAACAGTCAACACCAGAAACCCTAAAAAATTCACCTGATTGTTTCTTAAAAGGGGTTTAGGTCTAGCTAATCTTCTTTTTTGGAAGGCAATGACTAAATTGTTTCACAAATTAAAAAATTATGACTATAAAAAGACTTAAATTTCAAAACACCAAAGCCAAGAGAGCAATTCATCGAACAGTGCAGAGTGAGCAGATCTGTGCTGAAGCTGGAAAGAAATAAAATGAACCAAACAATGACTATTCCACTCTGATTTCCTTTCATGTGAAGCAAAATTGTTTTGACGCATAAAAGGCTACTCATGACTCTGGAAGTCAAAACACTTTAAGCATGGATGCAAGAGGAACATAAATATTCCAATCAGAAAAGCAAGTGGACTACAGCTGAAGGAAGAACTATGGTCCTTTGGTGCATGGTTCCATACTACACTCCATGTACGGGCGTTGAAAATGTTATCACAGCTTCTGGGGCTTACTCAGGAACTCTGTCCCCATTTGAGAAGCATATTAAATTTTTGATTTTTCTTTCCCTAAGCTTTCACACATTTGGTAAGTATGCGTAGCATGTGGACCTGAGATTTTCTGATCTAATAGTATCTGTAAGA
The DNA here is from genome assembly GCF_964199755.1 of Larus michahellis. Classification (NCBI taxonomy): domain Eukaryota; kingdom Metazoa; phylum Chordata; class Aves; order Charadriiformes; family Laridae; genus Larus; species Larus michahellis. The sequence goes on from NC_133897.1 coordinate 122,560,276, forward strand.
TATACTCAGCCTTCGTGGGAAAAGGGTATATATCAGGTCAAATGCACTGGTTTTCCTCAGCTTCTTTCACTCAAGATGCTTAACATACTATGAAGGAAAGGCAACACAGATAGGGGGTGAATGTTCACATGGACAACAAATCCCAAAGTATTCCAGTAATTGGAACTTTTTTCACGACACAAATACTTGTTTGCATAAGCTTTGTATTTTAGATCCTTCTAAGCCCAATCACAAGTTACCTGGATATAGGTTTAGAATTCAAGATCATTTTCACAAAGGCAACACTATTTCTGTATGTCTCTGCAGAGCACTCAATATCAGTGTGTGTGAAGATGCCCTCATCGACGTCATCAATATAATTTGAAGTACACTTCTGATTATTAAAAGGAGGCCCACTTGAATAGGCTCATAGAAGTAACTGAAAGAATATGATATCCATTTTAGAAAATGTAGGAGGTAGAACTGTCTCTCTCTCATATCAAGAAAAAACACAGGAACTTTTTGAAATTGCTAGAAAAGCACAAAAGAGATTTCAGTGCACTGAGGATGGGAAGAGACTACCATGAAGTGAAAATAAGGGAGTCGACTAGCAATCAAAACCCCTTCAAATCTAGTACGAAAATTAATTTTATAACAACATAAAAAACTTTGACCTTTCTGGCCATTTATTCCATTTTGCTAAATACATATTAACAAAGAAATCAATTAGTAAAAAATAAGAAGATCAAACTAGTGAGAAATAATGAGGAACTGGATAGTGAGAAAAAAACAGCCAACAGATAAATGTGCCCCAAGTTCAATGCAAGTGTAAAAAGAGAGCTATGATCTTGACAATGGGAAGATATTGGTAACAAAACTGTTTCAGACAGGTGGGGATAGTGAGATGTCAATGACAAGTCCAACCCTACTTTGAGGATAATTCTGAGCAGCAGTGAAGTTCAGGATAGGTATGGAATCCCTTGGACAGGTTTATTGGGCTTGTCTCAGATGGAGTTAACTTTCTTTATAGCAGCCCGCAGGGTGCTGTGTTTTGGATTAGTGGCTAAAACAGTGTTGGCTGCACACCGGTGTTTTGGCTATTGCTGAAATGTGTTTGCACTTTCTCTTCTTTCCACTTTGCTCCCCTTCTGACAAGAAGTTGGGAAGGGACACAGCCAGGACAGCTGACCTGAACTGCATGCATTATTGCATTGTACAATCATATATCTTTAAAAAGACATGAAATTAGTGTAGTGAAGTTTGAGACATAAGAACCAGAAAAGCTAGAGTCACCATCTGAACATGAAAGTCTGAAACGGAGTACCTTTTTTGTAGCTGCTACATTATGACCCAAAGAAGAAAATTTTTGTCACTTTGTCCAGACTGACAACTGGTTGTAGCTGTCGAAGAAGAAAAGAAGTTTCTCTTTGCTAAAGCAGATTCTTATAAACAAGAGCTGAGAGAAGGGAGTGTACCAAGCAGATGTAAATATCTTTGCATTGTATCCAGGATCCAATTGTTTATCATAAGGTTTTTCTATGTATGACTGAAGCAGTCAGTTTGAAAGAGACAAAAGAGAAAATTAATGATGTCCAGCTACACTTACAAAGATGTTCCTCTTGTTAAAGTATATAAGACAATGAAGGATACAGGTTGCTCATCTTTTTCTTGTTGAAATGCTACCTCTTCCTCTGAAAAGGAAGACAGGTAAAGGTGCAGATGAAACGTTACCTCTGCTAAACAAAACTGAAATGCTCAAGAAAACACTCTGAGAATAAAGACTAAGTAAAGGAATGTCACATCTCATCTTTTTAATTTTTGCATTATGAGATGATGCCCACCAAATGGTTAATGCTTCAAAAGAAGACTGCATATCTCATGGTATAAATCATATGTTTACAGATCAGCGGAAGCAGTTAAGCTTCCATAAGGAGAGAAGAAAAATTATATCTAAAATCTGTTCCCCAGGCTTCAGAAAAGTCATGCAGAAGACATTCTTATTTAGCCAGTAAAGCGGCCTTAACTTAATTGAGAAAGTATATCTTCTTTTCAAAACCACTGAGATATTTGAAACTATCCTCTAAATTATTAGTGTAAGAACACTTCCCCTTCTTATTTAATATGACAGTCACCATAGAAGATAGGTTTGGGGGAGTTTTATGAAATTAGCAGTTCATAACGGGAACATAAAAGTTATGATTGAATCTCCATACCATAGGGTTGTTGGGTAACCAATCTAAAATAAGAATTGTCTTAAGGAAAGGTGAGAGAAAGAAATCAAAATTGTTTAGACAATCCAACACATATTTCCAGTTGACCACTGTATAAGAAACCCTGCCAAAACATAACTAGGACAGAAATACTTTAAAGAAAAGTACTAGCAGTAGGACACAAATTTAGAAGTTCAGTCAGTAAAAATGAACTGGGGGCAGCTGAGCTTTGTTTTTTACCCACCTTGTACAGGAAATGAGACTGCATATGCCCCTAGAATCTCAGGTGAGTATAAAATGCATTTCTTGCGTGCACTGCATGTTCTAAATAGGAAAGATACACAACTAAGCTTTCTATAAGATCATTAGAAGTCAATTCTCTCTCTTCTTGCAGCCTAGTAGGAGGCAGAGAGTCACTCACTTTTTAGTCCTGTTGAAGTAATGTGAGGACTCTGTTAATACACAATTAATCAAAACAAGCACTCCAATTATTAGATTAACATGAGACAATGTGTGGATTTTAAAGAGTCACATTCTGACAGAATATAGCAATTCCATACAATACTGCAATTCTTCCCTAATACAAAAGACCACACAGAAATCACAATGTATTCAGAAAGAAAAATGAAAAATAAAGCATAATTATATCAAGAAAGTTTGTGAGAGGCTAGAAAAGGCTCGGAGTATCAAACTAATGATCTGACATGCAAAATATTTCCAATATATGTCAACAGATTACTGGCAGATCAAATAATTTAAAGGTACCTGAGCAGAATCAAACATCCTGCCTCTCTCATAGCACTTAATGGCAATCCCCTAAAGCGAACTATAGTTATAGCCTTTGTTTATAACATCCCTTACTCAGTCAAGAACTCCAAAAAGATAGAAGGGTATTTTAAAATAAAAAGCGCTACAAACAGCACTTTTCCTTTGTGCTTACATTCAGTAACACACAAGAGGAATGCACACAACTTCTACCTTTTAGCAGGGATTAGCAATTGCTTTCTCCCTTAAGAACTAATGTGTTTCATGGTAGGTCAGTGGTCTTGAAAGTAGAATTGAGAGAGTGTAGGAGTTCTATAAAATATCATTCCAGAAAATCCTTCTAAGAGTTAACTTAAATTATCATAAGAAAGTGATGAACAGAAATCTGGGATTGTATCAGGCTGACTAAGAATCCTGTTTTTCCACTAAAGCAAGATTTAAAAGGTAATTCTTCTGAGTTAGTATTTTTCTTTAAAAAAAATACTTAAAATTGAATTCTATATTGAGCCTCCACTCATTGTTTCCTGGGACTAGACTAAATAGCAGCCTGAAAAGATATTTTCCCTTCGAAGTATATCTTCAGATCATCCTTTACAGACATAAATAGACTGAGCACCTGGAATCCTTTGTTACTAGGAACTTGTCATAACCATTCTCTGGGTCTTAAATCTGAACTTTCAGATGCGTTTCTTGAACTCCTGAACATGTGGAAGGGCAATAATCAGGACACACTCACAACAGTAATTATATACGAAATAGATAATGCTCAAAGGATTTCTAATGTGAACTTGTCCAGCCTTTCTAGGACCCCTGTAAAGTATTAGTGTACAAGATGGTCTCAAGTAATAACACTTCACAAATCCGTTTTCCGAGAACTCCTCTCTCTCTTGATGCTCCGCATTTGCCTATACATGTTTTTACAAATCTGAGTTTCCTCTTTCAGCTTATCAGTTAACACTCCCAACATGGGCAAGATCTCTCTCCATTGTCTGACATGTATGATGAAATAAAAGTTTTAATCCATTAAAAAAGATGTCAATGAAATTGAAAATAATGAATTTGGAGAGCTACAGCACTAATTCTAAAATGTTCTAATAATCCCAATAAGTAGTTCTATCAACATTAGAACTAATGAAGCCTGGTTTCTTACCCATTGTGTGCCATTGTTGATTTGCTTTGGTATTTGCTGATTTACTTTGGTATTTGGTATCTTTTTATCCCCTCCCTTTTTCCACATCTCTTGTATGGAATTTGGGGGGGGCTGGTACAGAATGTCTTCATGCTGACAGGATGTCTGTATTCAACTCAGTCATCAATTTCTACAAAACTTGTAAGAATCTAATTATTTTAAAGAACTTTTTTTTTTTCAGTTGACTTTGCTGAAACCAGACAATAAAATCCAAAGTTACTTACTGGGGGGAAAAAAGAAGACAACCTGTCAGATACATAAAAACAGCATACACCTAGTGTCCAAAGGAAGATGGAATGAAAATTTGATTTTATTTGCTGTTATATTATAAACGCACTGAGAATATTATGAAAAAAATTGTTTGGAGTATAGCTATTTCGAATCAATAAACTGAGGAGCTACAAAAGATGGGTGCATAATGTCTTACAAGAACTCGAAGAAAATAGAGAAAAGCACATTTCAGATTGTATGTTTATAACCATTATATATGAAAACCCCACAAATGAAATTCATAACAGTTTTTACCAAAATGTTTTTGGGACTGAGGTTTCTGTTAACAAAGAGAATTTCAGCATCTTCCTCATTTTGTTGTTCTTAATTATCAAAGTATATATTTTGCCTATTGCAGAATTTTAGTTATTTTCTTTCAAATGAAGGTCAAAAAAGATAGATTATAAATTTCAGCGTGAAGTGATTTGAAACTCTTGAAATGTTAAATTACAGACAGCATTAAAAGAAAAGCAAGGTTCACTTTTACAGACATGCTTTCAGTGAAAAAATAATGCTTGCTTCCTATATTTATATTGCATGCATTACCTATTTCCAATGTTTTGCAAAATCTCTTCATTTTCTCCCTCAAGTTCTTCGTTTTCACATTTCAAAACGTTCAATGCTTCATTAATATATAGAATCTTTTGCTTTCTATTCTGTAGATCACTTTCCCTGGTGGATTTCTAGTGAACATTAAAACATTAAAAAACCTTTAGCATAAGTTGAAATTATTTCAGGCCAACACAGAAGATGCAAGTATGCAAACATTTTTACTTCATTTATAAAAATACAATAAGAAACTTACTAATTCTTCCAGAGCTTTAATTACTTCAGAAGAAGCATCTGATATTTTTATGCTCTCATCTCCTTGGGCAGCTATTCTATTATTCAAATCTTCTATCTATAAAATATTTTATGAAGTAAGTAATACAAGTATCTCCTATATTTCTTTATAATAATTAAAGAATATATTTAAAAATAAATTTCAAAGGAAGGCTATTAAACAGTAACTAGATGTATTTCGTGCTATATTATTCATATGCACATTGACATTGCGATGTATCCTAGCAGAATCTTTCGACTTCACAGTATCAGGAAGCACACGCTCACAGCCTGCTAATTTATACATTATATATGTGATATTATTGAGCAGAATACCTTACATTACTCTCAGTCTCAAGATTTTATTTAATTTCAACATACCTGTTGACTTAATACAGATTCATACAGAGATTCAATGATGGATCAACTACTGGAGCTTAAGGAAAAAATGAGGATGTTAGGGACGCAAGCATCTATAGGAAAACATCTAAAGTGGCTTCAGATAAATAAAGGCATACCTGCTCACACTGAGCCTATGACCTTTGTTTCCTTCACCTCTCCTTCCTCTATAGAGGCTGAAACAACATAGCTATCCTGGCAGGACTTACCTATACATTCTCCATAGAGATATGGGTCTAACCGGAATATGACCAGACAACAAACATGCCCAAGAAGATCAGGGTTGATAAAGATGTTAGCATAAAGGTAAAAAATACATATGGGAAGATCAGGACAGAATTAGGACACAGGTACTCTAAATGGCACGTAATTTCCTACTGCTAACTCAAGAATCTGATTAAGGGCAGATTTGCATAACATACTTTGTGACTATGTCCCAGCAGCTAAGGAGGGAAACAACGCAGGCTTTGTCTTTTTATCTTGTCTAGAATGTCATAGCTCTGCTGTGTTATATGTAGGATTCTACTGGTTGTTCTTGTATGGTTGCTTCTTCTTAACTAAACTAGTTGGGGACTGAAGGTCCTAACCTGAATAGTTAGGGATTAAAAAACATGATCTGTGAGGAAAAACTGCAAAGAAGCACCTTTACTCATCTGGAAAAAGGAGATAAAAAAGCAAATTGTTAAGTCTCTCGATACATAAAATATTCTAAGAAATACAATTCAGGGGAAGTTTGGGAAAGACAAAGAGAAATTGGTTACGACTGCAGGGGAAAAAAACCCAATGGATTAAGTGTGAGCAAAATGTCACAGTTTTTAAATTGCTAGTACATAGGAAAAACATGATTTAGAAACAGTTTTCCCCCTTTCAATGCCTTTAGCGCAAACATTTTGACAGGAATGACCTGAAATACTACCACACTCTGCAGGTAACTAATGAAGACAAAAGAATAAAGAAGGAGTAGTTAAGTATAAGATTAATTTTATAAGGGTTTCTTCTAATATTTGAAGAGCAAAGCCCATGCAGATACAGAAAATTGATGTAATGCATACAGAAACCTTTTTTAATGCAAATCTGGGTAACATGGAAAAAAGAAAACTCACAATTGTCATTACAGTGTCAAAAGTTGTAACACTCCTAATGAGTAATATACAAAATTTAAAAACCAGCGCGAATTTAAAAAGGGAAAAAAGCCAGGGAAAAAAAATGCAGAAAAATATTAGCTCACATCACTAATTCTGTCTTCAAACTTATTGATGTATGTGACAATTGTCATATTATAATTTGGATTCATTTCAAACCCCACTGAAGTCACTGAAAATAATCCCAAAATTTTCCTGATTCCCAAAATAACTCCATTATCCCAGTAACATTTCTACGATGATCAGAAGAAATACTTTGAGCTTTCTGAAAATCCACTATTATTTACAAAGATTTATTCAGTTAGTTGGTTTAGATATGTTTTTGAAGGAAATTTACAATAAAATGTCAGCTCTATGCTAAAATGAACTCTGGCTCACCTTTAGCATAAACTAATCAAACCAAAGGTGGTCACCAAATGGATCAGTTACATGCCCCACCTTACCCCTGTTGTACATTTCTCCCTTTCCCTTGTGTTGGTTTAATACCCAAGTAGTACTCACTGAAGTATATCAGATCAGGCAAACCCAGCTGGAAACACTTCCATAAAGAAAAATGAAAAAAAAAAAGTTTACTAATAAGCATTGGCTCTATTTGAAAACAGTGGTCTTCTAGGTATCAGTTGGTAGCATCGCTGGTGCCAGTAACAGGAAGAAAACTGTAACAGTTGGAAATAAAAGGCAAGAACACACCCATTGGTGGCTGCCTAACGTGACTGTATCTTTACTTTTTCGGGGGGGTGTGCTTTGGGGTTTTTTTGTTAAATTCTGGGCATGCTTGGTAAATTCAGCTTCTCAGGAATACTCCATCTGGATTGTGGATTACACTGGATCCTTAGCAAGACCTAGCTATCTAGCTGTACAAACCACAACAGTACTGGGCGTGTACAAGAGAATGAATTTCATACTTTATTTATACATATATACATACACATATATACATATAAAAAAAAAGAACAAGTTCTCTTGTGGGCATCTAAATCCTGTTTTAGGCATTTTCTACCGTGTCCACTTATGGAGCTGTCAATTAATTGAAAACGCCTAGTCAGTCACTGCGAAGAACTCCAGTTCAGATTTTAAACTGCCAAGTACAATAAGATTTCAAAATGAATGCTAAACAAATATAACAGAAACATGGGAATTTTAAGTAAAATAGGGTATCAGTATGCATGCTGTAAGAGTGCATCACATGCCATCTCAGGCCAAGAAATCTACTAATTCAAGAGAACACATGCTGTCCTGCTAAATGCATACATTTTCCTTATGATTTAACAAGATAAGCAATATTGAGCATATGTGCATCCAACAAAAAATACCCAGGTCATTTAAAGGAATGTAAGATGATTCTTGTATTTTTAATAATTAAAGCTGAAAAATAATACTACATTAGAAGAATGAACATGGGAGTTCTATAGAATCTACCACACTATTTTTAAATCAGTATTTGTATTTTTACTTTTACAGAGGATCTTAACTCTTAAACATACAAAATATTCAAGCATTCATGTACTTTTCAATAAAAGATACTCATTTACTTGCTTGTTTATAAATATTCAAGACTCACTTTGCTGTTCCAACATTTTACATCTTCCTGGATTTCTGCTTTTTGCTTCACTAACTCCTCAAGGTGTTTTTCATCCTTTATAATCTTCTCCTCTGTTTCTTTTAACTTCATACAGTATTCGGTCCAAATAAATTCAGAATGCTTTAACTCATTCCTAATAGAAATACACACAAAGTGAATCCATCTATTTGGAAATATTCCAAGGTAGTCCCTCTCCATAAAGGAAAATGTAAAGCAGATCTGAATTAGTAAAGATTTATTTTGATTCTCTACTACGTTTCTTGAACAGGTATGCATGAGAGAATTTCAAAATATCTACCCTGGCAGATTCATGCAATTTCAGCCAGATATCAAAACTACTCATGCTACCCGTTCACTCGCACTTAAACAGCCTGCCAACATTAAAACTTCTAATTGGACTTCTGAACAGGTACTGGTGTAGTTAAGCACAAGACTTTGTTTCATACCATACACGTTAATTAAAATAGGAGTCAACTTCTTTCTCTGCTAGTGGATGAATCTAGTTCAGAGCCATCTTCACTTCATCAACCCACTGCACTGTCATCTCGTGGACAAATGTAATTTTTACTGACTTCAATTCCTCATGTGAAAAGGAACTTGCAGACAGTAGACAAGGTCAAAGGAGGGGATAAAGACTTTACTTTGAATACTTTCACCCTCAATAGCAGATTTATCAGCATTATGAAAAGGAAAACTGGCCATAATTACAGAAAGAGATAATAATAACTAGATAATAACAACTACAACAATCGTGAGGAAAACACTCCCACGAGACACTGTTAGGCCTCATTACAGACTGTGCATGGGCCTTTTGTTATAGCTGTTCATAAGAATGGATTTGGTGAAAGGCAGAAGAAATAGAGGGATATCAGGTTAAAATTTTACAATGACTGCTGGCGCTTGTCCATTATTTTTATTATTTTTTTCAGCAGGCAGAAAAAAGGAGTTTCCCCCACGTTCTCCAGAGAACTATCTTGGTCAATAACACATGCCAAAGTATGCCTTACACCGAAAAATGAACCCACTGCAGCAGAACTAAGACCAACAGTAGTTGAATTTTAGAGACATCTACTGCATTACAACCCAAATAATACCTCAATGAGTTTTGCATACTTAAACATAGTAAAACAACAAAAAAACAATAATGAAGAGACTTCATTACTAATTCAAGAGTCATTCCTACAAGATTATTTGACTGACACTCTTCCTTTATTTGCTTCCAAGATTTCCATCTAGTGATGGAGAAAACACTTACCTTGCAAAGTCACATTCCAAATGTCACAGAATATATATAACACCAGCAGGAAATGTAACACTTTAAACACTTCTACTTTCTTAGATCCATCACCCATGAAAGAAACATACACATGATACTTGGAATTATTCTAATGACAGACATGTAACAGGCATAGACTGTAATTTTCTTCTCATATTACCTATCAGCTACAACTTTCTGAGCACAATCTCGTGGAAAAATACAGTCGTACCAGCCACAGTGAATACGTGTGAAAATAACAGACTGTGCTGTGTGATGTACCCCAGCCTCAGTATTTCGAGCTTCAGGCAATCTTCATAATTTTCTCACTGATGGCACTGAACATAAAGAAACTATCAAACTGCAGAACAGTCTTTCAAGTCTGTGCCATCACAAATGTCTCTTTCTCACACCTATCAATACCACATGTTATTCTAGTCCTCCTCAGATGGTAGCTGAAGGGACTGCTCCCTCTGTAATGTATGTAGGACTTGAATTACCAGTCTAGCAAATGGCTGGGGAAAAAGAAAAAAAAAGATAAAGTAGGCAAAAAAATTAATTTCTTCACTGAGGGGCAGAAAAAAGTCTTCTACTCGACTTTTCCCCATAAATGCCGATATTATTAAACACTTGCATCATTAACATTTTTACTTTTAGTTGCAAAACAGGTTGCGAGGTGCACAACAGTCTACATCACTGTCATATGGTATGAATAGGAAATCACTTAACTAGGTGAAACAGAAAACTTACATGGTATATTTCTAACAATATAGATGATGAATTTCCCATATTAGTTATTTATTGCCACTATCATGGTGACTTTACTTACATTACAATTTGTTTCAAGAGAAAAAAGAGTTTCTGTAAAGCAATTTTAATGCACCTCAGAACAAAAGCTTGTTACAGGAAAACAGCACACTTTCTGTCTTGCACATGAAACAAACTCAAGAGCCTTGATTTCCACCAAGACTACAAAAACAAAACAGGAAAACTGCCCACTCTGACCTACAACTGCTAAGTAAGCCAACAACTATGACACAATGACGGAATTTTAAAGGGAACTGAATAAAATCCTGCATAAAAGACTATTAAAAAGTGAAGTAGTCAGAAGGTGAGATGAAAAATTCTAATATTAATGAAAAGATGTAGAAGTAAGATTAAGCAATCAATTTTCATTGAAACAATAGGTCAACAGCATGGTATCTCAAAATCCCATATCTGTTGCTTTGATGTATTTACAAATGATCTGAAAGGGAAAGGAGTAGTGAAATTAAGAGTCTGCATATAATGTGATTACAATAGGCAAGGCCAAAAAGAACTTAGAAACTTAAGAAAAATTTCAAGACAAGCTAAGTAACTGCAGAACACAACAGCACATACCATTTAGTGTCCAAACTCAAAAAAAGTGTAAAATCAGAGAGATTAAGCACACCTTAAAATTCTAAATTAACTGTATAAAACTGAGAAAGACATGTATGTATTTCCACAAACACTCAGAAATTCTACTCAATACTTCGCACACTTAAAGAAGCTAAGAAGGTGTTAGATTAAATAAGAAATAGGATGAAAAATACTAGTATAAAAAAATGAGAGTAAGACGTCCCTGTTAAAGTCATTGACAAGGCTTAATTTGGAATACATTATCTTTCAACCCATTTCAGAAAAGTATATTACAGAAGTGAAAAGGAGTCAGAGGGCATTCTGGAAAGGTCATAAAATACAGAAGTCTTCTCGAAGCACATTGAAAATAATGTAAGTTGCTTTAGAAAACAGATAGGAAGAAGAAACAAAGTAAAAATCCAAATTCACACAGGATATACGCTAGTAAAGAAGGATCAAAATACACAGCAATACTTATCATCACATAACTCTTAAAGCTTAGATTCCAGAACTACAGCAATTTGCCTACAAGAGGACAATAACAAATCACTTCTGACCACACTTTGTAAATATGAATTGATAAGGAATAAAGTTTAATAGTAGGTATAAGCTGGAATAGTTAAAAATAAAAAATGAAAGAAAAGTGAAATCATATACTTTTAACGTTATTTATTCTGGTATTACATGATAAAATCACCTCCAGCAATGGTTCACTATAACCATTGCTAACAATTCTTCCCAGCAGCTAGTAATTCAGACAAGTTGACAGAACACTAAATAGGCCAGTGAAACACTAAACTGATTTGCAGAGTATCTGAATACATAGTAATAAATCACACTACGTTTTTGGTAATACTTCTTACTCAGGACCTGATCTTTCCCATAATTAAAATCAACATGAGGTTTGCAATGAACTTAACCAGTTACAGAATCAGGGTCCATGCTGTCTGATTTCTCTCAGCTGGAACCCACGGAGGAGCTAATGAGCATTTGATCAGATAATCTCTATACACATATTTAAGCTATAATTAAAATTCCAAACATTGTGAAGACATTGTGAAGCTTGCATTCACAGGCTCATATCCATCAAAAGTAAGTATTATCTCCTACTCTTCACACACCTCTTCCTTTGTTTAGACACATGTAGCGACTTTAATTGGAGAATCACATGGTAATTTCCATAAGTCACTCCCGCTTTGATAAGTGTTGGTATTACAGAATTCTGGTCTCTGGTTTTGTATAATAAAATACTTCGGTTTTTAGCTATATTTCTGACTACAATTTTAATTTTCATATACTACTATTCTTTCCAGATTGCAAACTGGGCTCTAAAATGAAGAAGTTCAGCTTTAGTTAACTAAACATAAACATGTTGTCTGTGAATCATTTTAATCTTAGAGGTAATAAAATATAATTAGCATAAATACCTCTAAATATAGTGTCAAAATTATTCTGAACTGAAGAAAAACTAGACAAGAAATTCACTGTAAAGGTCAGAATCAAAAAAGGAAAAAGTCAAACATACTGACAAACGAAAAAAGTCAGACAAAGACATTTATTTTTCCAGTATTGTTAAGCTATCCATCTTACAGAAAAATAACTTTTTTTATCCTACACTGACTTGTCCTTACTGAGACACAGACAGTTTGGATCTCATTACAAGTGCACAGGCACTTTATGAGTGCAAGACTGGAACTTCTCGAGCAGCAATGTCATTTGAGTAAAAGCATGTTACCCAGGATGCCTCCTGCTCCCATATTAAAGTATAAACATATTACAGAAGAGCTATGATCCTTCTTTAATTCTGCAGTTTAGTGCCAATAGCAAAGATATCCACAGTGATATGGTATCTTAAGGAAACAGGATTATTGCATCTAAATAACCTTCCTTTCTTCAAAAATGTGTCATTAAGGTTTCTGCTCGAGCTGACTGGCAAGCACAGATCTCCCTGGATAGCAGACATCGAAAGCGCCAGCCATATTAGCCAAAGTAATGATTTCCTGAGGTTGATATCTACCCCCAAATACACTGTAAGAATGCTCTGGTTTGCAAAAGTCAGTGTTACTTTGTGTTGCAGGCTTAACAACTTCTAAGATTCTGAGGCAGGTAGTAAGTACTCCTTCTGTGGGACTGAAAAAAGGTGTTTCAAGTTCCTTAGCACTAATCAGTTTCTGAAATAAAGTTGCCAAGATGCTATAATCTAAAGAAATTGGAAATGTTACAACCAACCGCCATTATTTCAATCGGGTGTGGCTCCTTACCAGGCCTACTGAGCACCATAAACGGCAAGTAAAACAATCACGCTTATTATCACACCAACAGAAAACAGCTACAGCAGTTATGACCTCTTCTTTAAGTCCCTTTGAGAGCAGGTCCCTTCACAGAGGGGACTAAAATACCTTATTCCCAAATTCTACTGGGCTTGTGCGTAAGTATACTACTGGTTTTGGCTGGGATAGAGTTAGTTTTCTTCATAGTAGCTTGTATGGTGCTATGTTTTGGATTTGTGGTGAAAACAGTTTTGATAACACAGGGATATTTTAGCTGTTGCTGAGCAGTGCTTACACTGAGTCAAGGCCGTTTTTGATCCTCAGACTGTCCCAACAGCGAGTAGGCTGGGGATGCGCAAGAAGTTGTGAGGGGATGGAGCCGGGATGGCTGACCCCAACTGACCAAAGGAATATCCCATACCATAGGACATCACTCTCAGCAATAAAAGCTGCAATGAGGAAGGAGGAAGAGGTCATTCGTTTGGAGTTACGGCATTTGTCTTCCCAAGTAACCATGACACTTTCCTGGAGATGGCTGAACACCTGCCTGCTGATGGGAAGTAGTGAATTAATTCCTTACTTTGCTTTGCTTGTATGCGCAGCTTTTACTTTACCTATTAAACTGTCCTTATCTCAATCCACAAGTTTTCTCACTTTTACCCTTCTGATTCTCCACCCCATCCTGCTCAGAGGGAGTGAGTGAGCAGCTGTGTGGGGCTCAGCTGCCTACTGGAGTTAAACCACAAGAATAAGATATTCATAACTCCTTACTTTCCATCTTTTTAGAAAGTCTGTCAGTGTGCTGCTGGCCTGTAAACATGCAAAATCACAAAGTTTATTTCTGCTAGTAACTATTTCTACAATTTCTTGTTTTCCTAACAAAGATGTGTTGACACGTGGCATTAGATTCTTAGATACATACAGATGAGAATTACCTTTGGCAAATAGGCCTTCACTGAGCAGAAGTGAATAACATCTCTTACATATATTACATCTGTGCTGGCGTGAAGAGTAGCTCTTGTAGGTCACAGTCATATTTAGAAGCATAGGGAAAGACTGTCACAGCATTCTAGAATCATCCAGTTATCTAGCAGACACAAACCCATCTCTTTAAGGGACCTTTGCTGTCACATGGCCACAATACGGAAACATCTGTTACTGCCAGTAAGGTTATCTTGAAAATTTACTGGTGTTTTTCAATTATGCCTCTAAGCTTTCCTCATCTCAAGTGAAAAAGAGTCACTATGTCACTTGCTACTTTGCCAAATAAAACCTGGCAACTAGCCATAGGCATATGCAGCAAAGTTGAGTGCAAACTCCTACCAAACATGAAAGTACTTGGCATTCTTGTTATTTGTCATAGTCACTCTTGGTGCCGACTCTTTGTCTGTATGTTCAGCAACAGAAAGGAGAGATTACTTGTCAGTGACTGGCCATTAGTGATGTCCTACTGTTACTATAGCTCTAATTGGTAATTCAGGGGTTAATAACCTGACAAGAGGTTACTGTGAGGAAACTGCAACATAAGTCACTGCCATACAGAAGCTACCTTGCAATCCAATAAAGGTATAGTAATTTTGTTTGTTTGCTAAATAGAAGAAAGATAAGATATTTTAGTAAGTTCAAAAGTATGCGCTGTTGGCTAGAGTTGTTCTGGTTAATACACAAGTTCAAAATTAAGTTATAATTGTAACTGTGGTACTACTCTAAGTGCTGATGTTCAATGCAAGTAATTTGTGCAGTCAATAAGAATGATATCAAAAAGTTCTGTCAAAGGGATTAAAAATTCATAAGTAAGTAAAATAAGGCAAAAATGGCATGCTTTTGGAGTCAATTTATGGAACTTAGAATCTGGGTATTATTTCTGGACATCACCCCTTCCTTTTTCTGCTAATGCAAGCTAAGACAAACAAGGCAAACACTACTTTTATATATAATCCTATTAATTTAAATTTTGCAAAAATCAGAATTTAAAATGATTCCTAAAAGCAAATTTTCAATAGTTTGATTGTCACTATTAAAACTAACAAGACATTATAATGCCATATTGAATAGCTCTTACTTGTATTGACTCAGTAGCATCTCAGCACATTTGATTTTCTCATACATAGATTCTATCTTCTTTTCAGATTCTTCATCAATTCTTTTCATTGCCTTTCGGATTTCCATCAGTTCACAACAAATATCACTGTATATTTTTGATGCCTAAGAAAATAAAACAAGTTTTCTGAAAGATGTTATATAAAAATCATACATAATGTTTAAAATAAAAAACAATTTCAAAATTTGACTGATTTTTTGCAGTTTAAAGTTGAAGTAGTACTTTGTGATGTCATACAACTTAGCAACAAATTCTGCATGGTCTGCAAGAGATACAAACATAGCGAAAGATAACAGAATGTGTGTTGTAAAATTTCATGGCATAAATGTTAGCAAGAGGGCTTTTATTCTGTTACAAAAACTTTAAAGTTACTGTGAAAAGGTGGCTGCTTCCATGGGAAGATAGTGACCTCTGGAGCAGAAAGAAAGAAATAATGTTGAAAGAAGCCCCTGAGGTTTCACTCAGTAATCTGACAGAATCATTACTTAAACATCTAGAGGATGTGCAAGTCCAGCAGCCACCTATGTAAAAGAGGGGCCTGAGACAATGCAGACAGTGAACACGATTTTCAATGCTCTAAATAGTATCAGGACACTCAGTTTGTAACAACTCTCAAATAGAGATATGTACGTCTACTGTCTCTGCTTTTTAAAATATTACAAATATTAACAAATAACATGATATAAGATGTTTATTATAATCCAGCATTTCACAGCTAAAACTTGTTCTTTGGATATTAAAAGCTAGAGATTCAAAATTAAATAACTGTTTTAATTGCAAAGAAAATTAAGTATCAGCTGCTTTTTTAAGGCCATGGGAGGAAAAAACATACCTGAGTGAAAACCAGCATATTAATTAGAGCAGAATAAAAGTCAGAAATAACTTGACAATTAGACATTTTGTTGAAATGAAATGTATAAATAAGTTACAGTAACATCAAATCTATCTTCTTATGATATGTAGTGTCCCTTTTTGGAAAGAAAGAAAAAAACCCTCTGAAAAGAAGCAATTTCATAGATCAGATCTAATTCATGATAATTCTCATATTATTTGTGTAATAGGCAATTAACTTTTTAATTTTAGAAGTATTTTGACATGACCGTTGAGCCCTCAAAGTTCAAAATAAAACAAATTAAAATAAATAATATTAAGAATCACCTACAAACAAGACCCTTTTTAGACTGTAAGTACCTTGAAAAAGAGATTAATCTCTAGATTTGTATTTAAAAATTACTATAGAAAATATATAGAAAAATAGAAAACATAATACTGTACTAAAATCTGTATTTGAAGTAACGCAGTATCCCTTCCTTTTTAGATATCAATTTTAAACTGCCTACAAATTTGCTACACTTACATTATTCAGACTGACATTAGCCACATTAGGCATTTATTATCAACAAATAATGAATTATTATCATTATCAATAAATACTATCAACAAATAAATTAGGAAAAAATGTACATCAGCGCTTAAAAATAATTAAATCTTAAAAACATTTTTGTAACAGCTTCTAACATCTCCATGTTCTGGAACAAACGCTGATGTCTGTGAGAAATCTGAAAAGAATCTATACATATAACAGGTATGTGCCTTCTGCCTTTCCCATGAAAAATCCTGCGTGAAATCAACTTAAAAAGTTAGAATTACATTCCATATATGCTTAAGAGACATTTATTAAAGGCCAACAGCATTATCCTCCCTGGATTCTGTCTGCACTTAGTGCCTCTATATAACGGTCTGGGCACACAATTCACAGTCTTCGTGTTCAAAATTTAAATCAGACTTTGGTACTTCCAAAAGACTTCTGTTCTCTAAAACCATATGCACCTATGGAGTGGAAAGATTCTAAAAAAAACATCGTCATATTGTCTGCATTTACCTTTTCATAAGCCAG
Organism: Larus michahellis; assembly: GCF_964199755.1. NCBI lineage: Eukaryota > Metazoa > Chordata > Aves > Charadriiformes > Laridae > Larus > Larus michahellis. The sequence goes on from NC_133897.1 coordinate 122,577,537, forward strand.
CAACACTTCCTTCACAGCTTCACCCTCTAGAATCAGCTTTTCTTCCAGCAGAGGGCTGTGTTTCTTCATGAAGTCTATATCCTCCTGAATCTTTCTGTTGACTGTTTCTGTCTGAAGTATTTGGTTTTGTAACTGTCGCAGCTGATGGCTTTTACAATCAAAATGCCATTGTAGCTCCAAGGTATCTTGAACACACATGTCATATTCTTTTAAAAAGATAATCAGCATAACAAAATTTGAGCGACACCATTAATACGTAGTGAGATTAGGAAACATGTTGTCATAATACTAAGACTTGCAAAATTTTGCTGTAAACTACTTTGAAGGCCAAAATAGGATATTGGTTACAAAAGACGCCACCAAATATTGCATTAGCAGTGGAACTGTTTTTAAAATCACACTTAATAATACTAGTATGTAATTCAAGCAAATTTTCACAGTGAGGGGTAGTTTTGTTTTTATGAAGGAAAATAAAACATCTAGCCTTAAGGCATATCTAACGGAGGCTATTATAACACAATAACAGCTCTACTGAGCTTCCCAGTCTCCAGCAACAGACATATGTGGATGCAGAGGAAGAACAGGGCAAGTATAAATCCCACATCCTCTTAATATGCCAACTATTTTCAGTTCAGGGACACTTCCTGAAGTAGATGTGGGTTCAAGAAAATTAAACTAAAGATACAAACTCAAAGCCAACAAACGAAACATATTCATGTTGCCACACAGAAGTGTGTCAGTTCAGTTTGCTGCATTTACTCTTGTGACTGGCATACATTTCCTATGGGTCTTTACAAGAAAATACGTGACTAGACCACTGGTTGCTGAATGACAACATATATTTTATTTTGCTCAGAAAAAAAAAAAAGCACTTATTAGAGATGGTGTCCTGCAGCAGCTGATGTTCTATATGGAAAAATTATTGGTATGAAACTAGGAAAAGTAAAGTAAGATATCAGCTAAGAAAAAAAAACAGAAAACGTCTCAAGAGCAGTAAACTTTGCCATAGATTGGAGAGAGAGAAGCACATTTTACTGAGTAAAAAAAAGGCTCTCTAGCTCTGAGAAGTAGCTGTGGAATATTCAGTGCAATCCCTTAACAGTCGTCACAATTTTGCTGCATTAACAAGACACAAATCACAAATTTACAAAATTATTATTTCATTGCTACTAAAAACTAAAGAGACATTGTATGAATAAGTGGCTTTTATACATCACACAAAATGATACCCAACATTGAGACGAATAAAATGTTTTCCATTGGATTTTTTTTATATTTCAGAGAAGGTAATTTCTGAAGATAGGTTATGTCACTGCAATTACCTGAGTGTGCTACAGGACACAGATGTAGTGGGAGCTAGCACTAATGGAAACCAAGGGAAGTCTAAAGAAATAACAGGATTCAGCGTCTACTCTGAATGGGTCATGCAAACTCTTAATTAAGAATCTCCTGGGTTTGTAATACTTAGATTAGGGATAATTATAACATCCCTGAGGGTCTTTCCCCTTTATCCTCAATTCCAATTTAGCATAATTTTTGTCTAATAGATAATACTATGAAAAGTCATAATCCTGAAAATGACAAATTTACTCCAAGGACATAACATCATACTGACATAGCCCATTGATAAATCAAGGGAGAAGAGATGGTTAATATTCACAGCCAAACTTCATGCTAGTTTATTTTGCTTTTTTCTTAAAACATACCATATCCTTGCATATATTAACAGAATTGAAAATGTGTTAATTATATGCCACTATTCCAAACTTTTCATATTTATAGAGAATGCTAAACAGTAAAGTAAAAGTGACAGGAATGTGTAGCAACACACAAAAATGATTTACAGCTGCATCACTGTAGGTAAGTACATCAAAAAGTACAAAGTAGCATCTCTGCAGCTCAAATCCTGAACTATTGTGCTGAATAATGGGGAAGAAAGATGGAGACAGACTTTTTGGTAGGGCCTGTTGCAATAGGACAAGGGGTAATGGTTTTAAACTAAAAGAGGGTAGATTCAGACTAGATATAAGGAAGAAATTTTTTACAATAAGGGTGGTGAGACACTGGAACAGGTTGCCCAGAGAGCTGGTAGATGCCCCATCCCTGGAAACATTCAAGGTCAGGTTGGATGGGGGTCTGAGCAACCTGATCTAGTGGAAGATGTCCCTGCTCATTGCAGGGGGGTTGGACTAGATGACCTTTAAAAGTCCTTTCCAACCCAAACTATTCTATGATTACATTATCAACCTTCTCTTCTTGCAGTTCTTTGCTTCTGTAAAATTGACCTTTCCATTGCCACAGGATTTTCTGCTGAAAGCAGTTTCTAACCTATCACTGAATTTTAATTCTGATTCTTTATTCGATCTCCTCCTCTGTTTTCAGGATATCATAAATTGTTCTTCAGAAGCAACTGCTTTTAAGGAAAGCAATCTCTGCAAACTGGTAACACCATAACACAGGTTTCTAGTTTCCAAGTCAACAGTTGTCCATTGGCTAAAATAAACAAAGAAACAAACAAACAAACATAGATTGTTCTCATATATTGTTAGGGGATGCGCACTATCTGACATTTTGCCTTCCTAAGGAGGGGGGAAAAAAAAGAGAGAGAGAGAGAAACCATTTGTGACTAAATGACTCCTGGCTTGCCTCCATTATACACTACTTGTCACTCAGTATCTACCCATCAGTAAACACAGTTATGGAAGACACTTGCATTATCACCACACTCTGGACTGGGAAATATTTGTCAAAGACCTCAGGATGATCTGCACTAGAATATGTACTAAAGTACTAACTGTGATTGTACATTTGAGAACCTACTGTTATAAATTATGCAACTTTTCTATAAGTCTAGGTTCAGACGGTACCTGCTTCTGACTGTGAGTCAGAAGACAAACAGCAAACAGCTGCTGCATAGCTGCTTTCTTTTTTTCTTTATTTCCTTAATTCTATTGTGTAGATGCCAGTTCATCACAAAAGGTAATGGCAAACATCCTTAGAATCTTGGATTTCAAGGAAATCTATCAATGGTTACGTCAAACAATTCTTACTAAATACGTTAAGTACTTTATTCAAGTTTATCACATTGTAATTTTTCTGAAAACTTTTTTTTTGTGGTTTAATCTATGGTTTAACTCAAATGAATTGTTTTATAATTCTGTTTTGTCTTCTCATTCCTTGGCCCAAACTGAGCACTTGTTATCATCTTAAGATTGTCTTGTCTACTCTTATGCTATTTCTCAAACAATGCTGAACATTCCACAGTACTTTCCATATACCAAATTCAGAGTAAATACTGTACTCCTATTACAGTAAACACAACTATAGTCATATCATAATTCTTATTCTTGGTAATGAGATGACTGAAAAATAACAAATATTCTTAGTTTCAATACCAATACCTTTTTGAACAGCTGCAGGAAGCTGCTGTAGCCTCCAAAGTGACATACAATCAATTTTCATGCCAAGCTTTTTCCCTCGCTGTTTCTCCAACTCCAAAGCTTTTTCTGCTTCCTCTCGATCAGCCTCCAGCCGCTTAATTAGCTCAGTAACTTCCAATAGCAAAGCTTCTGTTTCCTGCTTCAAGGTTAACGTCTTGTCGTCTTTAAAAATACATTAAAAAATATTTTTATGAAAGCTTAATCGTATGTTTTTTATTCAAACTTCATTCTCAACACAAAGTTGGCCTGTTCACATGGATCACAGTAAGCACAACTGATTACAATTCTGCCTTTAAAAATACATTATAATTATTTCTTACGAAAGCTTAAATATACACTCTTTATTCCAGCTTCTTTCTCAATATAAAGCTAGCCTCTTCACATGTATCAAGGCAAGCACAACTGGTTACAAACAAAACTTTCACGTTCAACAGCATTTTCCCTCAGCTTATTTCTCACTTATTCAGAGTGCAACAAAAGTGTATTAATATAGATGGGACAACATTTTCATCTTTGCCTCATTGCTTGAGTAAGTTATCGTCCATATAATAGTACAAGTTCCTCATCATCTAAATTTTTAAAAGAATACTTATTTCATTTTATTTTCCTAAGAAAGTATCAACGACTTCATTAAGGTCTTTGGAGTTCTAAGAATATTTAGTGTAACATCTCAACCACACTGTTTTATTTGTGTTACACACAAATCATCATTTCATACTGGGAAATCTGGCTATCAAAATTGCCTCAGTTATTTGTTTCGATAAAAGATCCTTTGAGGTCATCATCTATAGTCCTGATCTATAAAAAATGGGAAGTATATATGCTATAGAATCCAAGACATTTCTATTTTGATTCCACAGTCAATAATTCCTTAAATTATTTTGATTAAAAACTGCAAGCATTGAAAAGAAGGACAACTACTTAAAATCTGGAGTGAAATTTTGGCTTCACTGCCACCAACAGAAATTTTGTCACACAATTTAGTGCAGACAGGATCATCTGTGGCTAGTAGTACTTAAAAAGTTGCACATTGTCTTAAAAAAAATTGCACACATTCTCTTTAATATTTAAAATTTAATTCAAAAATATATAACCTGAATAAAGATGCAAACTGTAAAAAACAGAACTCTATGTTGTGAGTACATTATGAATACCCTGTAACAGCAATGCAGTTATTTGTTTTATAGAAACTAAATAAAAAACCCCTAGAATTTCCAACAACCAACCTAAGTAGTTCAGCTGGTTCAAATCCTAGATCGGTTAAAATACAGTATGAATCTAAATACAGAAATGTAAATCATCTTCTTGCAAACAAGATGATTAAATAGTACTTAATATAGCATTTAAAATGTATGTCTTTCAGCTTATCAGATGACACACAGATTTCAAAGGATACTCATTTCATTTACATAAGACACAAAGCAGGCAACGAGCAACTATTATTGCAAATGCAAAGCATATATTAAATGAGGATAAGTAACTTCTACCACTCAGACTGGATAATTATGAAATATTTTTACCTTCACAAGATACTTCAGCTTCTTTAAAATCCAACTTAGTGGATAATGATAACCAGATATCTTTAATAGATTCAGCAGTGACCTGTTCTGTTATCCTGTAGATAAAAACCACTGTCACTAAAAAATTTTAGGCTGAATTTAAATTAGCATTATTAAGTAAATATTACTTTAACAAAGTCAAAATTTATTTTATTGAATCTTACACATTTAAATGCTGGCAAGTTAAATGGAATAATCATTAAAAAGCACTGCAAGTCATACAGAAGAATTATTAACTGTACAATTCAGTACAATACAGAAGAATTATTAACTGTACAATCCAATATAAGTGCTTTTCTCGTATTTCCTTATAGAAATACAAGAAACAGATTTCTTTACATCTTGTATATACACAGATCTTCATTTTTTGTCCTTATACCCAAGAACGTGCCAAAGAGAAACTGTTGTAGAAAAGCTGTTACTCTTTACGAGTTCTGAATATACAGGAGAAATACATGCTACACTTTCCAGACTCTTGTAAGTGGCAGAAGCATTTAGTGCTGTATCTGTGCACACACAGATACCTTGCCACTGCAGGCCAGATGTAGTTTCAGTTTTATCAGTTGAAAGGAAGTCACCACTTAAGGGTCAACAATGAAGAAAAAAGATTTTTGAGAGATACAAAAGCAAAAAGATCAAGGCACAAGGCTTAATCAATTTCCAACAGAAAAGCTTTTGAAATCTGTGAGACTCAAAAGTCGAGATGAGGAGGGCTTTATTAAAATGAGATTAGGACAAAGTGAGAAGGTGAAATAAGTAACATGAGTAGTCAAAGAAGAACACAAGGAAATCATAACCTGCATATGAACTTAGGAGGCTCATTAGCCTACTGGAGTTGAGAAAAGCGGAGGAAGAAGAACCACCCTCCGCTTATACCCACACGTGCAGCTTGAAGAGCACATACAGGTTCTTCATATGCAGCTAAGATGAAACAAAATCTGCAGTCAGAGTGATACACTGCACATACACGCATAATGTGAACGCACATATTTGAAAGAACTCCACAAACAAGTTCCTTTTCCATGAAGAAATAACAGACAAAAAGCCTATGCCAAAAACAGACCAAAAGAAATACTTTTCAAGCCTTGCTAGATCAACAGAAAATACATCTAAATTACAGGGAATAGAACAAAAAATTCTGTGCAGTAATGGAAAATAGTATGACATTGGACAGGAAAACTAGGACCTGGTGTTGGAAGACATATCAAATTAGATAAAGAAGCAGGAGTTTGATAAACAGGAGTTGGATAAATAGGCAAACACAAAATAACTCAATAGGTGTATCTGATGTGAAGTAAAAATACACAGGGAAATACAGAGTTTGTTGAGCAAAACAGTCAGGACAACAAGCTCAGTGCATGAGATACATCGTCCTCTTCAATTTTCATCTTTTTAACTAGAACTACATCATAAAGTACCCTGCATCATGAATAATACAATTCAGCCACACATTCAGGCTTACTTTGCATACCTCTGAGTACTTGCCTTTGAAATACACTTGTATTGTATTCTAGGTTAGGAGAAGGCTGAGTTCTTTAGTGTATTTCAAAATACATGCAGCCAGTATGTAAAATTTCGGAAAAACCTGCATGAGTTTTATGTTTTAAAATTACATTTTAAATTTACATTTTTAAAATTACATTTTAAATTTATAACCTTAGTAACTCTGTATATATTCTAGATATCCCCAGTCCAAACATATCTAGAAAAAGACAATTCTTCAACTTTTTATTTTTAATTTAGGAATTATGTTCTAGTTTGATTTTAACAAGCATCCTTTCTTGTCCTCTAACTTTAAAGGTACGTAGTTGCAAACACTGTAGTGTGATTCAAGGCAATTTTGTCACTCAAACACATGGAAGTTTTTTGAACGAAACATAAGTATCTGGAAAACCACACTGAAAACACAAAATCATACATTTAGTAAGAATCTTAACAGTATGCAGTATATGAAAACCAGGAAAGAAAAAAAAAGAAAAAAATCTTGTTTTTTTCCCCATCTTACTACACCATGTGATGAAGAAATGGCCATTTCATTCAGACTTTTTTCCTACTCTCTTTTGAATTACTTGTCCTCTCCCTGTGCCTAGCCAAGCTGAAATGAGAGTAAATTCGACCCTCTATGCAAATTCAGAAAATTGTACACAGTATTTAGAGAACGTCACAAAGATCAGAGTAAGTATAAAAAACATTCAGAATGCTTACACATCATGTTCCAACCCAAAAGCTAATGCAATGAGAGCTTAAAATAAGGATCCTTACTCATATTTAGGTACCTGAGATAAGTGGCCCAATTGGCACAATTTCAGAAGTATCAATAACTGAACAACTGTTATCAACAGAAATTCATTGCTTAGGTGAGTCCTGAGACCTATGATCACCTTGAATCTTTGAAAATTAAACACTGAGTAGGGAAGGTATGAGAAATTCTCCACAAATGCTTTTGGTCTTCTGAAGTAACTAGATCCTGCAGACACTGAGAATGCTTATTTTAGATGCATTCTGCATTACAGAAGAACTTGGTAAACTCCACAGTTCCCAGAGCAGACTTTATAACCAGACTCGTATCTCATCAAATAATTACCTAACATTAAAAGAAGTGCATTATTTTGTATGATTTTGTATATATGATTCTTACCGTGGTATTTTCTCCTCCTTAAACACATAACCATACTGCAAAAGCAAAACATACAACTCCATTATACATCTCAGATATTATACACTTCTTTTTCCTAACAAAAAGCATAATAGGCCACTGAATATAGTATCATAAGAAGATCTAATTAGTGTACATACAGATGAATGCTTTCCAACATTTTAAAATAATTACAAAGCTTTTTAATTTCTAAAAACTGTGCATCTCCGAATAGTTGGTAATAAACCACAGCTTTTGTACCTACATGTTATGCATTACTCAATGTTGTTGAATGTGTTTTAAAAATCCCTTAATATTGTTAATTCTATTTTCCATCTTAACCTCTGTACTTTGTTTTTAATTACAAAACTACCACAGAAATTCTGCCTGAATGTCACCTGCTTTTTCTTTAGGGCTATGTCTACAACAGTAAATTAAACACTGCCAACAAAGTTTTCTGGCCCCAGCAACTTTAACACCTACACCATTAAACTGTTACTAAATCTTACTGGTACAGCCCGCAGTAAGGGACGTTACCACATTCACAAACCATTCCCAGACTGTTTCCAACCACAGTCCAGGAACTGGAAAGGGTCAAGGGCCATTCCTCAAAAGCAGTGCGCAAAATCATAGAATCATAGAATCGCTGAGGTTGGACGGGACCTTCAAGATCATCAAGTCCAACCTTTAACCTACCCTGACAAAAGCCACTTCTAAACCATGTCCCTAAGTGCCCCATCTACCCTTTTTTTAAACACCTCCAGGGATGGTGAATCCACCACCTCCCTGGGCAGCCTATTCCAATGTTTAATAACCCTTTCAGTGAAAAAATGTTTCCTAATATCCAATCTAAACCTCCCCTGACACAACTTGAACCCATTTCCTCTTGTTCTATCACTTGTCACCAGGGAGAAGAGGTCAGCCCCCATCTCCCTACAACCTCCTTTCAGGTAGTTGTAGAGGGTGATAAGGTCTCCCCTCAGCCTCCTCTTCTCCAGGCTAAACAACCCCAGCTCCCTCAGTCGTTCTTCATAAGGTTTGTCCTCCAGACCCCTCACCAGCTTTGTAGCCCTTCTCTGGACACGCTCCAGCACCTCAATGTCCCTCTTGTAGTGAGGGGCCCAAAACTGAATGCAGTACTCGAGGTGGGGCCTCACTAGTGCCGAGTACAGGGGGATGATCACTTCCCTAGTCCGGCTCACCACACTATTCCTGATACAGGACAGGATGCTGTTGGCCTTCTTGGCCACCTGGGCACACTGCTGGCTCATATTCAGCCGGCTGTCCACCAACACCCCCAGGTCCTTTTCTGCCGGGCAGCTTTCGAGCCACTCCGCCCCAATCCTGTAGCGCTGCATGGGGTTGTTGTGACCCAAGTGCAGGACCCGGCATTTGGCCTTGTTGAACCTCATACCATTGGTCTCAGCCCATCGGTCCAGCCTGTCCAGATCCCTCTGCAGAGCCAGCCCACCCTCAAGCAGATCAACATGACCGCCCAGTTTAGTGTGATCTGCGAACTGACTGAGGGTGCATTCGATCCCTTCATCCAGATCATTGATAAAGATATTAAAGAGAACCGGCCCCAGCACCGAGCCCTGGGGGACACCACTTGTGACCGGACACCAACTGGATTTAACTCCATTTACCACCGCTCTCTGGGCATGGCCATCCAGCCAGTTTTTTACCCAGCGAAGAGTACACCTGTCCAGGCCACGAGCAGACAGTTTCTCCAGGAGAATGCTGTGGGAAACGGTGTCAAAAGGTTTGCAAAAATCCAGGTAGACAACATCCACAGCCTTTCCCTCATCCATGTCTATCCTGTTTTGGTGGGTAAGAATTTGCCATTATGGATATAAGGTTTTCCATGTCAAATGGACATATTGTTGGTAACATTTAACTTACGAGCAGAGGTTTAAATAAGTTACTATATAGACAAGTAAAATCCAAACTCCCTGTATTTGTAGTATAACAATTTCAGTATATATCCCTAATTTTGATTTCTAAGAGCATTAATGAGCTAACATTAAAATGTATACACATCTGGATGTGTCAATGCTTATCCATGATTATCTATTCCTGTATATTGATAAAATTATGACATTAAAATCATTTCACTGTTTTTACATTACATTAAAGGTGAATGAGACAATATAAAATTTCCTATCAATTTAATGTCTATATTGTAAATCAAGATATCACAGTAGTTCATGCAACTTGAATTCTTCTAATATCTATGCTGCAGTTACAGAAACCTCCCTGCAGAGTATTTAACAGCGTTTGCAGAATACTAATCTAAGACAGTTTTCCTGATGTTCTGCTATGATGACATTATTGTCGGTACTGGAGATAAATTATTTAAATATAACTTGTCTGTGCATGCAGTGATCAGATCTTCTTACTGCAGTGCAGACATATGCAAAAATTATTAACATTTGGAAAACACTTCTCCAGCAAAATTGAATAATTTAAATGATATTAATCATGTTCTCAAATAAGTTATTGGGAAGACTTTACTATACTTTAAAATGGTATATACTGCATTCATTCTTCATCTAGCTACCCGTTTTTTTAGCTTCCCTTTATTCTTGTTTGTATTCACATAAAATCTATATAGGCTAGGAAAACATCATGTACTGCTAGAGAAAGAACCATAACATTTTCAGATTCATGTCTCTCAATATGAGAGTAAAGAAATTTTTTAATCAAGGAATTGTTAAGTATTCAGAAAAAAACACTGCTTACTGTAAATGACAAAAAATGGCACACAGCTGAATTTTACTGTCTACTCAAGACTAGCATCAAGAACTGTTTTGCAGACAATTGATATGATTGAAGCAACTTGACCATGTATGCATCTGAATCTTCATATATGAATTTACTAATCTTGATGATATATTGATATTATGTTATGATATTATGGTATATTGATTTTAATAAGATCGTTTCACTTGCAGAAACTGTTAGGTAGATGAAAAACACACCATGACCAGTAAATGAACCTGCTGGGCACTATTTTGGAGAGTACATACGACATGAAGCTAAATTTTTTATAAAAATCAACATAATAATCCTATTTAAAAATATACTTGTTCCTATAAAGATAAAAAGCACTTGGCCATTTTTAACCATAAATGTACCTGCTCAAAGCATTTCTCCACCTTTAATTCTAACTCTTGAATGTGATGAATGGCTTTGTTAATACAGGGTGATGGAGTATTTACAAAAGCACAGCTACGATGCCTTGTGGTGATGCACTTGTTCTTATCTGGAGAGAGAGAATACAGAAGGTTGCGAAACTTCATGTGTGGGTGTCCTGCGTTTGAGATAGAACAGAACCATGTGTGAAATTTTCTCATACCTGATTTTCTTCCTTTAATTTGGAACTTAATGAACTTTGGTCTTGAAATTGACTAAGAGAATGTAACAGCTACATCTATCACTATGCACACTTTGCACACAGAATGTTATTCCTTTTTGAATACAATCTCAAATACAAGGAGAGAGATTCAAAAATGTTTGAAGAATATGAAGGAATAAATTGAAAGAGATGAGACATGATAAAGTGAGATAGGGTCAATATACAATTCTCTATAACTAACTGTACATAATTAATACCAAATGAATCGAGTTTGATGCTTATATGCTACTCCTCAGCAAGGATTTTGTCCAAACAATAAAATAATACCAGAACCCAAAAAGGCAAAGGTGGCAGCTACCACAGAAATGCTCAGAGCAAAACAGAAAAGGTCACAGGGCCTTAGAGGCAAGCTTAGACTACTCTTATGTATACAATACTTAGTTCCAGCAAATGTTTGCTTCAGCCTTATGAAGGGATGAGGTTCCAGAACAGTAGTTCCCGTGCTGAGAATTTAAAGCTACATGACATAAATGAACTGCTTTATCAGAACATGCGGATTTCACAATTATGTTTTTTTTTAAACTCCCTTAGCCTTATAACCACATAAATAAATGATACCATGGCACACTACTGAATGTTAACTATTTAATGAACACACAGAAAGGGAATCTGACTACAGAGTTCACAAATGAAAGGTGTCAGGAAACAGAACAAGACACTGAAACTTAGTAGTAGAGCTACTGAAAAGTCTAAGAATCTGTCCTACAAACATGAAACATTAATCTAATTATGTTCAGGGCGATACAGTGCTTTAATGTGCCTTGGAGACGAACCAAAAATAACAATAATAGGGATTAAAATGTAAAATAGAAGCAGATAATCTTCATATACAGTCTGTGGATATTTTTATTTTGTTTTTTAAAAAAGAATTATCTTTTAATGTCTTAATTAAAGTGTGAGCCCAAAACATTAAAAATCTGTAACTTACATAAGGCTCTTCGAACTTTAGTTTATCATAAACAGCCCTACTGGAAAGGAAAAGATGGTTTGCAAGATTTTGCTTGAAAAGACAACCCACTGAAATGGATATCAAAACCTGTTTCACAGGATCTTGTTCTGCCCTTTTCCTAGAGCCAGAAACCTTCACAGGATGCCAAAGCAGCACAATCCTAACAAAGTATGTATAGACTTTGTATCTTTCTTGTACTCCGAAGCACAACACAGAAGTTCAGATTTTGAGACCAACATTACTTTAATTTACCCTAGTTGCTTATACTGTTATTATTCTTCCATTTTACTACATTAACATTAATGTTGTTGTAAAAACTATGTTTTTCTTCTACATCACTAATGCAACTAAGAATACCACTATTTTTAAAAAAATCTGAAATTTCTGAACAGCTTTAATAAAATAATTACTCTCCTACTGCTTTGGTCTTCTTTGGAAAATGCAAATGTTTATACATGCAACTCTTCTAATCCCTTTGTAAAAGCAAGCTAGAAATACAATTCAGTGAGAAAGTGGGATTCTTTACCACTTCCTTAAAATCTAAAAATTAAAGGTAAATTAAATACAGCCAATCTTGTTTTCAGACAGAAAACTGAACTATCGTTAGAGGATGGATTGACACCAGTAAGTCAATGACTGACACTCAAAGTCTACAAATGCATCATTTGTATGAAGATTTTTCAAGCAGCGTGACATAAGAACCAAGAAAGAGGACTAGCGTTATATTGCAAATACAAAATATAAAATAATTTCTTATATCTTAAAATTAAGCCCTTCATTAAACTATTTGAAAACTGTATAATAGAAGACTTATCTGACATACCTTGGGACGGCTCATTACTGTCATTAGAAGAACAAGAAAATGACTCTGTTTCACACATTATTGCTGGTAGTACTTTTCAGCCTAATGATGAGAAAAACAATAATACACATACATATATACATACACATATACACATTTTAAAAACTCTTATTTTCATCAGCAATAAAATGTATTCCATCAGTGATATATCTACAGTATGTTTAAAGGTTAGCAAACCTATTTTCATTTTTCCTACTAAGGGAAAAGCAGCAATTAAGCAGTTGATGGCAGTACAAATCACGCTGTGGATCCTATTTAAGTAATGAAATTACAGTTAAAAAGTAAAGGAAAACCAAGACTGCCAAAATTCAACCTATGTGGCCTGGCTTTTTAAATTATACAGGTTATTTTGGAGCCTATCATGACAGTGATAACCAACACTAACTAGAAAAATGTGAAAACCAAAATGGATAACCTATGAGATGAATTTTAATTAAGAAACTGTCAATGGAAGGGAAGTCCATAAACCTGAAAACACTGTTGTCTCAATGGACAGAAGACACATAAAAGAGGAAAATAATCTACCTATTTGCATATAAACTTGTAACTCAGATTTACTACAATAAATAAAATCAACATTATTTATTTATTATTTACATAATTCAGAAAAATAACATTGGCTGAAAACTTAGGTAGTTAAGCCTCAGGACATCAAGCTAAAGTAATTTACCAAAATATTTTATTGCCCTAAAAATTCATACATTTGACAAATAACTGTATTGCCATACAGAGATCCAGGTGGACATCTCTCCCTCCTTATTTCGCCCGACTTGCGCAATTCGCATATTGGAAGTCCACAGTAAATTGTGGATTCCAACTACCATCAACCTACAAAAACTGACTAGTAAAAAAGCAAACCCCAACATTTATATTACAGTCTTTATCAATATAAAATATCGCACAGATCACAGATTTTAGCATTCCATATTCTTGTAAGCAGTACTATTAAAAAATAGATATATGTTTATTCCAAATTCCCTGAAATGGAAAATAGTTGCCTGAGAGTTCAAATGGATGGACGGACAGAGAGAAAAAAGAGCAAGACCAAAATATGCTCTTCACACCTCAGGTTATTGATCCACCAAACCCAAACTCAAGTCTGTTCCAAAGAGAGGTTAGAAGACTGTGAGTGTACCAAGCTTGCCAAAAGAAATGATGAATCCACAGCTGATCTTCTGCATGAACTTCCATGCGCTGCAATGCAGACAGCATTATTGCTCTGTTACCGTAACAAACTATTTGACTTGGAAACTCTGAACAATATCAACAAAACCTTTCAAACGTTCAAACTAAAGCTATGGAAAAGATTTTTTAAATTAAATAAAGTTCATAATACATATAAGTAAGTAAGTTTCAAGTCACCACATTTTCAACTATGCAACTCTCCTTAGGAAATGTATGGAAAATATATTATATGAGCCATTCTTGAATGTCATTTGCACATTAATACCTTTTTTTTTGTAAGTTTGGTGGCTTTTTCAATTTCCTGAAACAATCATTGCCAGTGGTGGGGCTCAATGTTGTTCAAAGAAATATGCCAATTTGGCAAGCAGGAATTTTTAACTATACCTCTGACAGGATGTCAGCTTCTTGGACTCTGCAAAGTGATATTCTACTCTCCTACAGGCTCATCCTGGCAGTCAGACCAGATGGACCATATTAGCTCCAACAAGGAGTATATAAAAGAATCTGAAATTCGTAGTTAAGTCCAAGAAAATAAGCATTGATAGACAGAATAGCTCTAGAGAAAGGAGGAAAGAGGAGAAAAATACTGCATATGAAAGGAAAAAATCCAGGAAAAAAACCCTTAAGAAACAGTTCCAATTTGTTGTGTAATACATTCGGAACAAGGTATGAGCAGATCTGACACGCAAGCATGTGTTAAGAGAAAGGTGAGAACATCACTTGCTTGATAAGGAATCATATACACAACAACACAAAGACACATTCCACTGTACATAACATGCCACTGAAAAAAAATATATTGGACAAATCTGCAGTTGATGACAAAACTATCATTTCAATCTGAGGCTTGGAAAAAAAAATTAGCCAGCACATCATTCATTTAGTCTCTGTTGAAAATATATAAAAATACTAGACTATTTATATTCACAGCTGTAACTATCAAAACACAAATTAAAATTTTTCTTTTATATTGTCCTGTCCAGAAAAAATCAGCCTAATCCAGTGAGTTAGCACTCACAATTCTATAACTTATACCTCTGACCTTCAGGAAGTGTTATTCTGCACAAACTGTTACATAGAATTAAAACTAACTTTCTCACTCTAACAAAGACAACAACTACGTTAGTCATATTACTACAGTATACCTTTTAAAAGTTATTGTATGCTACTCCAAAATGAAAAAAAAAAGCATTGTGAATCTTTCATCTGGTAAATGTGTATATATATATTTATAAAAATATACATACATTGTATGTATTATTAAATATGACTAAAGCTAAAATAAATGCACATACCATTTTAATTACTTTCTTGGTACTTTACTATAACAGAAATAATTTGTCAGCTGCTAAAAATAAATTTCTAATACCAATATCTGAAAGAGAAGGATAAGGAACTAACAAAATTTTTATTAAAAGCAAAATCTTTGATAAATTTTTTTCAATGAAAGAGATCAGAATTCAGATGTTATAATTTCTATCCACGTAACATAAGCTAGTAGTACTATTTCTCATCATAAATGCCATTCCCCAGGCAGAGTATTGGGATATTCATAAATATGCCTCATGAAAAGCTTATTCTATAAAAACCTTTTTCTCATCAACTCCCACACTTCCCTCTTCACCAAAATTCTTATTCACTATCAAGTAAACTAAGTGCAAATTGAGATTGTGTACCTCATAAACACAATAGATATGGCCAAATCACAGAAGAATTTTATTTCAAATATTCTCATTGATTCTTGCTTCACTGTGACTATGTCATTTGTGTTGGAATTCTTCCTCCTTCCCCAAAATGCAATCAGCATAAATAAAAATTATAAACTAACTCATAGTTAAAAGAAGCTAACATTCCATGAACAATCTTCATTTTATTCTATCATTTTCTGACCTCCAAGTGCTAACTTTCTGCAAATATAGCATTTTACCATTTGGTTTTAGGGCCCTAAAATTTCTTGCACAATTTCTGCCTGTCCCCAAATGATGCAGTGAATCCTTTTAAACACTGAAATGCAGCCCAGGTTTACTTCAGAATACACAGAAGGGGATTAATGTCCCTGAAAATATTCCCCCAAACTACAATTTGTGTAGATGTTTCAAAATAGTACACACTGCTGTTTAAATAGCAGTTTGCTGCATTAAAATGTGTTACAGTGATAGTCAAGTCTCACACTTGAAAACAAGGCTTCATGTATAATTTCATAGACTGGGTAATATAAACCACCAACTCTAATAGAAAGATTAGAATTATTATTTAAATCAACAAAAGACATGAAAAATTCCTTAGGTTCTTTGTTGTATTTTATTCCTTTCACAGGAACAAGATCCCAAGAATTAGTCCATTACACCAGCGACTTTAAGCTTTAAGAAGGGAATTAAAATCAAATAATGTCTCTCACAAATTTCCAATGGTATCCAAAATGAAAAATATTATAGCTGAGATCTTACTACTATCATATAAATACCTGAAATTGTTCTGTATCGAAAATCAATTTGATTTTATTCCAGTATTCCACTATTCTTGTGGTTCATTTCAGCTCGTCTGCAACTCAAATAAACTTAATCCCTATTCTTTTTCCACAGACCTTAGTGCAAATGTGAACTCTAAACAAAACAACAAACAAACCCACAGACCATTAAACAGGATGAAAAACAAGGACACTGGAAATCTGTAATAGGCAAGGGAATTAAATCCAGGTTTTCTGTGCCATGGTCACGAATGATGCACTTTGTCTTTCTCTATATATTCTTGAGTTCTGACATGAGTCAGAAAACAGGAATTATACTTCTACCAAGTAGTATTGAGAAAATAAATACCTTCAGAGCTGCTCACATTCTGGGTTCACATAAAACATAACTGTGACTAAAGGTGCTACCTAATCTACTGTTTCAGTGTCCCTCCTCACGCATTCCAAGGCCAGAAACAAAACAACTGGAGAACTACTATTCTCTCCCTTATTCCTGGGAGGTGAAAGAGACCCGACAGTAGCAGGAACAATCTCCCTGCTCAAGCAAAAAACTAATTCATTTAAATTGTTAGAAACCAGCACACAAAATTCTATTACCACAAGAATCATCTAAATATGTTTTAAAGATGATTACTACCAATGTTCATGCTACTAAGCATGTTAGTTATTTGATCTGTCCCCTTACACATAATTAAAATATCATGTCCTATAGTGTAATATTTTTGCAAAGATTATTAAATCTTAAACCTACCATCTTCAATTCTGCTGTATATGTCTAAATGAAATACAGTGAATATTGGTTACCATAGTAACCACAGAACTGAAGAAATTTAGTTTTGGCATAATTGCTGCATATGTTCATACAAATCACATCTCTTATTCTGCGAATTAGAAATGAAGACACTTTTGAACTCCATTTTTTAAAAATAGAGTAATGAAGAAACAAAAAATTAGATCGAGTATTTATAGACATAATGCAACATATTCTTGTTTAATTCACTGAATCACTTTTCTTTTATAATTAGAGTATATTTTCTTGCATTCTATTAAACAATTTAGTTAAATACTGTTTAAGTTATCTTTTTACTTATTGATAATTAAGCCAGTTCTGGTTTTGTCATTAAATTCAAAATACTGTTTTAGAATAATAAATTCATTATTAGTCAAACATCCAGAAATGGCTAAAGAAACTTCAGCAAAAATAAACGCCCCCAACAGCCTGTGACAAACTTTTTTTTTTTTACTTGCAATGAGGTTCACATTGAATAAGGATAAATTTGTTTGTTTCTTTGGTTTCAAGAAATAGTAGAAAAGGAAAAAGTGCTCTAGGCATGCTGACAGTCTTACAACAGCATAATTTTCTCAGCAGCATTAAAAAACACGCATTCAGCAGGAACAAATTAACTCAATTCAACCAGCCCGTGAATTAGCTACAAATTCCTCTCCACTTCCTTATCAGCTCCCAGAATGAATCTTAAACATCTCAAAAAACTCACAACCCCAAAACAAACCACAACCCCACAGGTCAGATGAACAGTAGGGCAGTTGGGTTTCTATGCTTTTACTTCAACACTAGAATTCCTTCATCCTTTCCCTTCTCTAGTTTGCTTTGCTCAATAATTTAGATCCGATTTGGTTGTTTCAGAGCTACCTTACACTTATCGAGTTCATTACCATCAGTACCTTTCATTTTAATATTCAGAAATACAAACAAACAGAATTTCAGAAAGAGTTTGGTAATACAGAACAGATAAATAGACAAATAAATCTTAGTTTAAAACAAGACAAGAGAGATCATCTCTACTTGAAAGCTTGAAGTCTTGGAAACTTAAAAGTCTTTTCTTAAGCTGTCACACACATTGCAAAATAAATCTGTAATCAGCCAATACACTGCAACAAAGAAATGCAAAGTCCAAGAATTTGTTTGGCACACAATATAACACTCCTAGCTTGAAGTACAGTTTAATTTTTGGTTTACCTTATCTCTTCAGCCCTTCCTGGCAGGAACGGGTCAAGGTCTTAATGAACATGTGGAACTGATGCACCCAAATTTTCAAGGATATAACAGGTTCTTCAAAAAAATGAAGATAAAACAGGAATAATGGATGAATGAAAAATTGTATTATTCGAAATAACTGCTATTTATTAAGCAATGGTCTCACTGATATTGCAAAGAACAGAGAAAAAAATGCTAAGAACATTTTACAGCCAAAAAAACCACCCCAGCATTCCCATGACATTACAATCAGTAAAGTCTTCCATGGATTTCCAAGTTTTCCATGGATTTTTGTGCAACATTCCCTCACAGAAGCCCGGCTCCCCTCAGTGTCACTAAGCCTGACCGACACAGCTTCCCTTATTCCTTTCTGGGCATGTGCATAGGACTGGTTTGGAGCTTGGCTGGCTAACCAAAACATGAGTCAATTAGTCAGCTGACTGCTGCCCTACAGAATATGTAAAGGGCCAATTTATAACTCCTTTCTTTCAGATAAGGAAGTAATTTGTGTCTTTCTTCCCGTTACTTAGCTGCCAATTTTCATGAAACTTGAAGAACTTAACATCTTTGACACTCCTACCCATCTGTCAAATCTGGTTGGAATAGACAAAAGTTACTGGAGGACAGGCACTGGCAGATCACATACAGTGACACTGTACACTTTGTTTTCTTAGATATACCAAAAAAACCTCTTTAATTGAAGGCTACTTAAAGTCACTTGACTGCCTTCATTTATTTCATAGTCTTTCCATCAAAATATGTTTTGTAGGGATCTTAAACTTCACTATTTTAGAAGTAATGCAGAGAAAGGAGAAAAAGATGACATCTTGTATATGCTAAAAAATAAAGAACATAGAAAAAAGACAAAAACAAGTGAAAGAACCAAGCATGTGGGTGCTGCCAACGGTATAGAAAAGCAGGTTGGACAGGGCATTCAAGGAATGAAAGGTGCTTGCAATGCAAATCTGGAAAACATATATTACGCAGTAGGGAAAGGGAGTTTGTAAAAAGATACAAAGATGACAAAGTAAATGAGAGCTAGAGGGGAAGAAAAAAAAAAAAACGACTGACAAAGCCTAGCTACCAAAACTGGAATGGGACAACATAAGTAAAAATGACAGAGGATCCGTAAAAGAATAATCCTGAGGTGCATTATAAAAGAGCGTGGCCAGCAGGTCGAGCAAGGTCATCCTCTCCCTCTACTCTGCCCTGGTGAGGCCACATCTGGAGTACTGGGTCGAGTTCTGGGCTCCCCAGTTGAAGAAGGACAGGGAACTGCTGGTGAGAGTCCAGCGGCGGGCTACAAAGATAATTAGGGGACTGGAACATCTCTCTTATGAGGAAAAGCTGAGAGACCTGGGTCTATTTAGCCTGGAGAAGAGAAGACTGAGAGGGGATCTCATCAATGATTATAAATACTTAAAGGGCGGGTGTCAAGAGGATGGGGCCAGACTCTTCAGTGGAGTGGACATGGGGCAACGGGCACAAACTGGAACACCGGAAATTCCATCTCAACATGAGGAAAACCTTCTTTACTTTGAATCATAGAATCATAGAATCATAGAATTGTTGAGGTTGGAAGGGACCTTTAAGATCATTGAGTCCAACCTTTAGCCTACCCTGACAAGAGCCACTTCTAAACCATGTCCCTAAGTGCCCCATCTACCCTTTTTTTAAACACCTCCAGGGATGGTGAATCCACCACCTCCCTGGGCAGCCTATTCCAATGTTTAATAACCCTTTCAGTGAAAAAATGTTTCCTAACATCTAATCTAAACCTCCCCTGACGTAACTTGAACCCGTTTCCCCTCGTCCTATCACTTGTCACCAGGGAGAAGAGGTCAGCCCCCATCTCCCTACAACCTCCTTTCAGGTAGTTGTAGAGGGTGATAAGGTCTCCCCTCAGCCTCCTCTTCTCCAGGCTAAACAACCCCAGCTCCCTCAGTCGTTCTTCATAAGGTTTGTCCTCCAGACCCCTCACCAGCTTTGTAGCCCTTCTCTGGACACGCTCCAGCACCTCAATGTCCCTCTTGTAGCGAGAGGCCCAAAACTGAATGCAGTACTCGAGGTGGGGCCTCACCAGTGCCGAGTACAGGGGGATGATCACTTCCCTAGTCCGGCTCACCACACTATTCCTGATACAGGACAGGATGCTGTTGGCCTTCTTGGCCACCTGGGCACACTGCTGGCTCATATTCAGCCAGCTGTCCACCAACACCCCCAGGTCCTTTTCTGCCGGGCAGCTTTCGAGCCACTCTGCCCCAATCCTGTAGCGCTGCATGGGGTTGTTGTGTCTCAAGTGCAGGACCCGGCATTTGGCCTTGTTGAACCTCATACCATTGGCCTCAGCCCATCAGTCCAGCCTGTCCAGATCCCTCTGCAGAGCCAGCCCACCCTCAAGCAGATCAACACGCCCGCCCAGTTTAGTGTCATCTGCGAACTTACTGAGGGTGCATTCGATCCCTTCATCCAGATCATTGATAAAGATATTAAAGAGAACCGGCCCCAGCACCGAGCCCTGGGGGACACCACTTGTGACCGGACACCAACTGGATTTAACTCCATTTACCACCACTCTCTGGGCACGGCCATCCAGCCAGTTTTTTACCCAGCGAAGAGTACACCTGTCCAGGCCATGAGCAGCCAGTTTCTCCAGGAGAATGCTGTGGGAAACAGTGTCAAAAGCTTTGCAAAAATCCAAGTAGATAACATCCACGGCTTTTCCCTCATCTACTAAGTGGGTCACCTTATCATAGAAGGATATTAGGTTTGATAGGCATGACCTGCCCTTCACAAACCCATGCTGACTGGGCCTGATCACCCTGTTCTCCTGCATGTGCCGTGTAAGGGTGGCAGAGCACTGGAACAGGATGCCCAGAGAGGTTGTGGAGTCTCCTCCTCTGCAGATATTCAAAACCTGCCTGGACATGTCCCTGTCCAACCTGCTCTAGGTGACCCTGCCCTGGCAGGGGGGTTGGACTAGATGATCTCCAAATGTCCGTCCCTTCCAACCCCCACCATTCTGTGATTCTGTGAAAATAAATTGATTATTTAATTAAACACATAGAAAGTTCCATGAAGAAGGGGTCGTCCTGGGTAGAAACTTATTTTCTCTTTAGTAATGACAGAAGTGTAGTAGAATGTGAAAACAGATTCCATTTGTAAAATAATGCCTCCATGCATTAAAAGATCCAAGGCAGTTTCACCTAAATCTAAACCATTTCTGACAGATGCCTGTCAAATATGTTTTAAAATCTTTTAGTGACAGTTTCTACCAGATACCTAAGCAAACTTAAACCAAACTTAACCATCCATGCCATTAGTTAGCCCTCCTAATGTATAATATAATCTTCTCATCATATCTATATGGACACAAAAAATAACACATTGCCTTCACCTTCTAAACAACTTCTTAAACATTTGAGAACTGTTATCTCTTTCCTTCTCTAGATAGACCAAATTCTTCTAATTTTTTAAACACACACACCCCTGCCCAGAGATTATACTTTCCAACTGTTTTTCCACTCTTTTGCTACAAATTCTCCCCACTTGGTCCAGGTCTTTTCAGGCATATATTCCAAAGAGGCCACAGCCTTCCAGCTGATGCCTCACCAGTACTAAGAAGAATGGAAGTATTATGCAATGCTTTTGGTTTCATATCCTGATACAACCCCTGCTTCTATCACAAAGCTTGATACTGGTTTTCGTGTTTAGCACTTCAACCTACAGATCTTTTGCTACCTTACCAAGCATTTTCTTCTCCGCTGTACACATTATTTCTGCTTATGGATGGTACTTTGTACTTGTTCTTACTGATTTACATCCTATTCTCTGACTTCTCAAGATCATTTCAAATTCCATATTATCCTGTTCTCCAGAATGCTTGCAGCTCCTCCAGCAAGACATTATGTCCAAATTGAGAAAGAATCACGTAGTAAGCCCTTGCTGTCAGTATTATTCAAGTACCTCCATTGTTCTACAGTGCCATGCATAAGACATGGTTTGTGCCTAAGATGATAATACTATGCTCTTTGAAAGAGAAAAAATGGAGAAATAAACATTTTAAAATGCTCATCCATCTCTATTTGATTTCCCATTTTAAGCTGTATGTATTTTATTACTTTATGTTTCAGAAGGACTTTAAGTTAAATAGTAATTTTAGCCATTACGTATATTATATAAATAGTTCAGTTGCAAAGATTAGAAAAACAAAATGAGTTGAAAATTTGGCAGGATCATACAATCTATTAAAAATAAAAAAGGAAACACAACACACTACTAAATAATATGAAATTGCATCTGTGTGTTTTCTAGTTTGAAGAGAAGATCTTGCCAAATTCCAAATCAAGTGCTAAGTAACTATAAACACATTCTTGTTCAGTTGGACTAAGATGTATTTTGTGGCACTGCTCAGATCTTAGCAGCTAATTAATTCTTGATGCTATATAAAAGTCTTGTTTAAAAAGAAAATTAATAGAAAAATATTTTTAAATACATACAGTCAGACTGTTTTTTATAAGGATACGACATTAAAGGAAAGACTAATTTATACAATTCAATATAGCTACATTAAAAGTATATTCTTGTACCTGTCCTGCAATATAACCTTAGAAGATGGTAGCTCCGAGACAAAGCTCTGCATGACAGGAAAATATAAAAAAAAACCCCAACCAACCCAACACACAAAAAAAGACTAAAAAAGTAATGATAATTACAAAATCAACAATATCGCCAAGCTGACTGGAGCAGCTGCTCACTCAAGCCAATGCTTTCTCACCATCTACCTTCCAAAGTGAGACACATCCTAAACCATAAAACTTTTTACCTAGGAAATGTGACCATTACCTTTACTCGGTGTTTGTGCTCCACGATTCAGTAATTCAACTTAAGACTTTCAAACAAAGCTAAAAACACACAGTAAAATGAATAAATAAATAAGTTTTAAAACACTTTATATGAGATTTTATTACATATTTGAGCAAAAAGAATGCAGGAAGGGCGATTTTTTGCTAGATTTACTCTGTCTCTGAATTTCTGCTTCACCACATAACTGTTCTCAATACACAGTAGTTCACACCATGTACACATTCAAAGGTCATAGAAACACCCATTTTTTGCTGAAGAGTTTAATTTCTTAACCATATGCAGAGACTGGCATAATCCTTAGTGTCTTCACTCTCCTTAATGGCAGTGATCAACTACGCCAGTACAAAGCCCTTTTAGATGCATGTAGTTAGCCTAATGTTAGGAGAATTACTGTAATGCGCTATCTACCTCATCACAGTTCATGGCACAAGTTTTGTGTACAGACAAGTCCTTTGAAGTTAAAAAGGAAGAGACTAAGTGATCCAGATTTTCTCAGTATTCACTGTTAAGTGGTTTCTTGTTTACACTGTGAAGTCAACTGATTCAGAAAACCAGAAAAGTTGTGTAAATTATCTAATATCCAACTTTGAGATACAGAATTCAAAATCAGTTAAAATCATTTCGCCTACATACTATCTAAACTCAATGGTTTCATGCTTTAGTTATTACGAAGATCGTAACTGTGCACAAAATCAGGAACCCCACAGAAAGCTGGAATAGATAAATAGTCTTCTCTATATTAGGAGATTTTATCACTTTACAAATAATGAACATTTTTAACCATTCAATTTCTATTCTGACTCCAAACTCTCTTTTAACATCAAGTGTAATACATCAGTAGCCATCTCGTAAATACCACAGAAAATAATTTTACTGTCATTTAGGTCAATTTCACTAGACCTTCTATGGGATCTTAAAATATGACAGCAAATATTTTGGGCCACTATTGCAGTATTAACTTTTGATGTTAGTGTGGATAGTAATCTTCCAAATGATAATTTCATCCAAAACTGCATCAGGCAAGGAAAGAGGAATAGGAAATGTCTCCGTCTCATGTCCAAATTTAAATAAAAGTTCTAAAATCACCCTTCAAAAGGAGACTTTTCCTCATTCTGTCTTCATGGTGACAGTTTTAGACTTACCTGTCCTGTTACGCAAGGTATGAAACCTGAAACGGTCACCTAGAGTCCTCTTTTTATTTAACTCCATCTGAAAGCTCTTTACAAAAAGGCTTACAAAAGGCTACCTATAAAGCAGATCATCATATCGACATCATAACAGCAGAGGTTAAAGTCAGATATTTTACCATCATAAAACTCTAATTGGAAATAGGCTATATGCTCTGAAAAGATGAGCGCACTTAGAAAAATTCAGAGCCCCTCAGTAGGGAGGAAGGCTTAAGAGACACATGTATCCATTTTGTAAATTTCTTTATATATCTCACTAGAGAGAGCCATGCTGCAACTCCATGAGGAATAATCTTAAAGGATTGCAAATCAAACAGCTCCAAAACCTTAGTAAATCCCTGAATACCCAACAGGATCCCATTGTGTTAGCAAAATTATTCAATTTTCCAATTGGGGCAACCTGAAAGAACACAACCAGTCCCAAAATGATGACGCACTGGATTTTCATTTGGGATCATGACCAACCCCTCCGCTTCCAATATATATCTCAATATGATCAATATGGAAAAACAAGAAGGAGTTGCTTCTTGAGGTACCTTCTGCTGAAACACAACAGTCAAGCCTACAGTGCATTTTTTCTTTTTTTTACATATTTCCTCAATGTATCCACCTAGGGTCCCGTGACCAGAGTGTGACCAAAACTTTACAATTCTATCAGACGTTAAAACAAGTCCACTAAACCTTCACTGTCGTGAATTCCCCCATTCCTCATTATTTTCAGAAAGAAATAACAAGACAGACAGAAATTAGAGGTCAATCATTATCACTGTAGTGACAGCCACCTCTTCCTTCCATAAGGTTTTCAAAATATCTTCTTCAAAGTCTATTCTACTTTAGCATGGTGTTATTATAGAGCAAAACTAAGAGATTCCACTCTTTAAAAAACAACCTAAGAGCTTTTGGAAGGTAATAAAATTCTGGAATAACTCCCATACCAAGTCCTTCCATGTTTTCTAGCTGTATGCATTGTGCTTTTTAAGGAGAGAAAAAACTAACCGACAGAATAATTACTATACCCTCTACAGGGTAAAAGATCTAATTTTTAATCAGTCTCCTCTTCAGTAGTGACTCATCACATTCTTGAGCCTGTGCAAAATGTTTCTTATGTATTTGAAACTTGGAAAAGGAAGGCTTAAAACTCTTTTAAGTTATATATCAGAAAGTTCATTGTATTCTTTGAATCAGTTAAGAACTCAGCAATAAGAGGGCAGAGCCTATTTAGGCATGCAAGCTCAAAAATCGGATCTCTCAAAGATGCTTTAGCTGCTGCATCAAGCACTGCAGGAAGAAAAGGGAATTAATTCCAGAAGCCCCAACAAGCCATTCTAACTGAACCTCTTCCCCAAAGCAGAGATGCCGGCACGCTTCTGCAGCAGGAGATGTACCCTCCACTTAAGCACTTTCCCAGGCTTCAGTTGGACACCTCCAAAGGTGCAACTTCCTGAAGACAAAGACCACTCCTTTGGCTTTTTCTGACACAACACCACAGTGAACGAGGAAGAACGGGATATGCCACACACTGCCCCAGACTTGGGCCAGGAACCCTTCATGACCACCAGCCAAACTTTGAAGAAGCGACAAAAGGCGCTGCACCTACAAGGGCCCTGCACAGCCTCTGTGCCAGCAGAGCCCATGGGCAACTGCAGTTCCTGGTCCACCTCCCATACTGGCCTAGGGCCCAGCCAGCTGCTTGGAGTATGATAAAATACAACTTCAGGGCGCTTAGAATCATAGAATTGTCTGGGTTGGAAGGGACCTTTCAGATCATCGAGTCCAACCATCAACCTAACTCTGACAAAAACCATCACTAAACCATATCTCTAAGCACCATGTCTACCCATCCTTTAAACACCTCCAGGGATGACAATTCCACCGCTTCCCTGGGCAGCCTGTTCCAATGCTTGACAACGCTTTCAGTGAATAAATTTTTCCTAATATCCAATCTGAACCTCCTCTGGTGCAACTTGAGGCCATTTCCTCTTGTCCTATCACCTGTTACCTGGGAGAAGAGACCGACCCCCATCTCTCTACAACCTCCTTTCAGGTAGTTGTAGAGAGCAATAAGGTCTCCCCTCAGCCTCCTTTTCTCCAGGCTAAACAATCCCACCTCTCTCAGCCGCTCCTCTAAGACTTGTCTCTAGACCCCTCACCAGCTTCGTTGTCCTCTGGTCCAGAACCTCAATGTCTTGTAGTGAGGGGCCCAAAACTGGACACAGTTCTCGAGGCGGGGCCTCACCAGTGTGGAGCACAGGGGGACGGTCACTTCCCTAGTCCTGCTCACCACGCTATTGCTGAGACTTGTCTCTCACTAGGAGCGCCCAGCACCGAGCCCGCCTCCCAGAGCCCCCCTCAGCGGGAGGGCGGCAACGGGCCTCCCTCCCTCCACCGCCTCCCCTCGGCGCGGAGCCCAGGCGTCACCGAGGATCTGTTACCACGCACACACGCCCGCCGCCGGCAGTGCAGCTGGCTGCCGGCCCCGGCCCCGGCCCCGCCTCCCGGTACTCACGGCTCCGGCTGGGCGCCCGCCGCCGCCGGGCGGGAGGAGGGGACCGGCAGCCAGCCGCCGCCGCCGCGGCCTGCCCGGCGTCCCTTAGCCCGTTTCCCTGGCAACGGGCGGCAGGGCGCGGCCGGGGCCGAGCGCCTCGATGCCTCGGAGGGGCCGGCCGAGGCCGCTCCCGGTGCTCGGGGCGGGGGGAAGCGGGAAGGAGGGGCGGGCGAGGGAGCGAAGTACACCCGGGGGGTGGTATGGCTGCCCGCACACTCTCCGCTTTTCTCTCCCCGCAGGGAATTCAGGATTTAAAGATTTACTTCTGTCCCCCAGGGGATCCCCGCGCCCGCCCCGCGGCCCACATCTGCCAGAGTAGCGGTCTCCAACCTGCACTGCTTGCAGGGCCCGCGCTGTGAAATCATCCCCTTTTTGCATCTTTCCAGTTAAAACTTTGCTGCCGGCTTCGAAGGTGCAAATGAAAATTTATAACAGTGCTCCACGGTCCGAAATTTGGGAACGACTATCTTGAAGAATAAAGCTAATCCTTGCCTACTTAGTTCTTTCCTGTATAAATTATTAGCTGCTAATGAACCCGGTCTGGACCCGTCCCCGTGGTTGCTGCCAGTCCTGATTATTAAAATGCACTCCTGGAAAAAAATGCAACGGTATAATGATGTGAAAAGCCATTTCACTCAAATTTAAGAAGAGACTAGGACTCAGAGAGGGCTCAAATTGGACTTAATTAAGTTAAGGTTTCCCTCAAGAGAAGGATATGCTCTGCTTTCTATACTTCTTATTTTAATGGTAGGAGTTTAAGTTAGGGAAAATGGCAAAGAGTACCTTGGAACTGATATAGGCTTATATTTATTCCTAGATTACCCTTTGTTTTCTCTTTTGACACCTTGTTCCTGTCAGAAAAAAAAAAAAGTCTGTGACATTTAGGAGACAATCCAAAAATCACTTTCCCCTGTGTTCTGTGTCCTCATCACTTCTTCATCTTTATGTGCATTCTAGTATGTCCAAGTTCAGCCTATAAGAGGGGTGGTGAAGTGTTTACCTTACCTCACCTTACTTCCTCAATATAATCTTAGTGAAGACAAGATGTAAGTAGCTTTTGTTTTAACAAAAGTGGGCCAGGTAAAACCAATGTGCGTTTGCTACAAAGAAGGCCAATGGCATTCTGGGCTGCATTAGGAGGAATGTTGCCAGGACGTCAAAGGAGGACATCCTCCCCCTCTACTTAGCACTGGTGAGGCCACACCTGGAGTGCTGGGTCCAGTTCTGGGCTTCCCAGTAGGAGATATGGATATACTGGAGGGAGTAACAAAGGGACTACAGCATCTGTCTTATGAGGAAAGGCTGAGAGAGTTGGGACTGTTCAGCATGGGGAAGAGAAGGCTCGGGGGAGATCTCATCAATGTATATAAATACCTGAAGAGGATGGAGACAGGCTCTTGTCAGTGGTGCCCAGTGACAGGACCAGAGGCAATGGGCACAACATGAAACACAGTAGGTTCCCTCTGAAGATCCGGAAACACTTTCCCATGAAGGCTGACGATGCAGTTTGTGGATTCTCCATCCTTGGAGATATTCAAAAGCCATTTGGAAACGGTCCTGGGCTACCGGCTCTAGGTTGAGAAGAAGGGTTGAACCAGATGACATCCAGAAGTCCCTTCCAACCTCAACCATTCTGTGATTCATGCAATGAGGGGAATTAATAGCATTGGCACTCTGGAATTCAGAACTACCCTTTTCTCTCTAATGACGTTGCACAGAGATAGAAACCTCAAAATAAATACACTTTGACAGAGAAGGAAAAAATACCCTTCAGCGCTCAAGAAAGCTATGGGACTGCAGTTATCAGAAGAAATACCATGTTTCTAGATATTTTATAGGCTTTGAAATCACAGTTTTAATGAGGTAATTATCTTTAGCAAGACTGAAGAAAGCAGATAGGTAAATGTGATAGATACTGCATTTTTACTTTTCCAGGCTAAACCCAGAGCTTCGGACCCCCAAGCTGTTGCACATATTTCTCCTATTTTGATTTATCACTGCTTATTTGGCAATACACAGTTTCTGCCGCCTTCTAGGCTTTTCCAAGGAAAAAGGAAACCACTCTTGAAGCAATAAAAGGAGCTCTTTTGAGTCAGAAATGTATGACAAGTTTTACCCTTACAGTGTTTGATCTTGTGGAGTAGTTACTGATCATGGTAACTAGTGTGAGTCAAAGAACATGTCTGATCTTTTGATTGCTGTCATAAGAGTACTGTGGTCATCCTTAGTTGTAGATTTCTTAAATAAAATAAGAAAAAAATTGTTTAGATAGCTGCCAGTTATCTTATAAATTTGAAAAATTTAGACGGTGTGAGTAAAAACTAGATTTACCCAAAAGTTGAGTGTCTTTGTAGTTAGCTGCATAATTCATTCATAAATAGGAATAAAGCTTCAAGAGTGTATTAATATATTCATTAATCTCATAGAAAACATTGCCTGGTGCCTTTTTTTTTTCCTTAGAAGAGCATGAAGTTTATTCTTACAGTTAAACACTTTAAAAGTTAGGATTTAAAAGTTGCTCAAAAGAAGCAGGACTAAGTACATAATGTATTACTCGTATTAAGAAACATTTTTAAGTTTTACAATTATGGAATTACAGGTATATATAAAATCTGCAAAAAAACCCATGAAGATGATCAACTGCTAGTTTGTATACCAACTAAGTATTTCCAGTGAACATCTCTTTATACCTCTCTTAGAACCTCTCACCCTCACTAAAGAGTAATTAGGACCTTAACAGAACAGGAAAGATCCTGAAAATGTACTACATGTCACTGGTTTGTTCACATATTTATCTTATAAACCAGAGAATGTAAAATGACACAATAGAGAATATTGCAAAAAGGCACTATACTCTAAAATATGGCTTATTTTACTCTTCTGAAGGCTTCTTCCACTGTTGAAAACTCCTAATATTTTTTTCTTTGTTATTGTCTGTAAAACATATGCTAGATCAATCCATAAAGGACGGGCAGTTGTTCTGCATTGCATGTGTTGCAGAATAGGAAAATTTGAAAATGTGGGACCAATTATGCCATTTCTTCCAGCCTACACACACTGCACTAGGGCACGCAGAAGCTGTAAGAAGCCAAGCTCTTAGCACTGAATGCTGAATTGCTGAATGATACTGAAATTCAGGGTCCACTTCTTTAATCTTCCCTACAGAAACATAAGAAATTTGTACATGTATGATGAAAAAAATTACAAAAGCAAACACATGTATCTTCTCTGCTAATAGAGAAGAGGAAAGAACAAATATTGGAGAGGTGCTAAGTCACATCAGAAGAGGCACCAGGCCAGCATCCATAGCAGTATTTCTACACCTAACTGGTAAATGGGAACTTGACACAATGCTTTCATTTAGAATGAAGTACCTAAAATCATCTAGAACTCAAAACCTCAGCACCTAAGTTTACCCTGAACAACCTCCCTTCTGTGCTGCCTCTCTGGGCTGCATCTCAAGAAATGGAATGGAATTGCCCAGTCTGATTTGTGTAAGTGGCTTGCACCAAAATGTTGGTAACATAAAACAGCTTTTATTCCCTTCTTTTTTCCTTCCTTTTCTCAGTTCATGCCTAATAAATTTGTTAGATGTCCAAGTTGTGTTTTTAATTACATATGTGCAAAGTGTAATTGACTGTAGCTTAACACAAATTTTGGCAATGTGTAAGCAGCAAGATAGTCCTACTCACCCTGCAATACTAATAAGAATATATAAAGATGACCTCCTCCTCCCAATTGCTCGTTATATGCATTACAAACGTTTCAGCAGATTCAAGGAGAAAATGTACTTGTTTAGCAGTGCACCATTTTCATTAAGCAAAATTTCAGAACAAAACCAGACCCTGAGGTTGCCCTTTAAAGAGGTTTTACATTTTCAGCCTTTATGCAAAATTTTAATCATACAGTATTGTCTTATGTGGGAAAATAGAATCTATGTCTCAGATTCACTTCATAATGTCTGCTTTCTACAAATCAAGTAGTGCAAAATTAATTATATTTAGCATAATGAGTTGCGCATTCTGCAACTTTGAGAAACTCCTAGTGTGATGGAGGAAAGTTTAAGTTCATGCTGCATCACACTTACAGGTCATCGTGTAATATGTAGGGTGGGAGAAAATTAAGTGTACTGCAGGATATACTACTGCTGCCCCATCCCCAGTTTTTGCAATTACATTTCAGGACAAAGTACAAATAACGCCCCAAAGCAGCTGTATCATTGTGAAGAACACTTAAAAGCAAGAGTGTTTTATAAAAGTTTGCGGGAGGACACAAATGAGAGATTTTTTTGAAGGCTTTTTTATTGGATCTTACAGACTATTCTATGAAATGTATTTGTCAATTTTATAATGGTGTGCTGTAATTATTCAAATTACATTAACAACTGAAAAAGACTATAGTCAAATGCAATCAAAACAAGCCACTTCAGGTCATTACTCCAGCAATGGAGAACAGCTTCATATGAAAACTGGAGGGAGAGGATTTTCCAGCAAGTTATAAATTTCACATTTTTTATTATGGTCTCAAAAATGCTCTATTTAGTCCTGCTTAAGCAGGGGGGTGGACCAGAAAACCTCCAGAGGTCCCTTCCAACCCAGATATTTCTGTGATTCTGTGTGGAATGCTGAAGTATTTGAGTCAGATTTGGTGAGGCACAGTTTTAATCACTCACGGGACTGAAAATGTGAGTTAGAGCTCCTCAAAGTAGAAAGAAACACTAGATACAGGTTTCTTGCATCTGGGTTGGCTGCCTCAGTACTGGGTTACTGAACAGAAGCAGTTGGGTGTATGTTGATGTCTATATGTTTTTCTTTAAGTGCTTGAAAATAAAAATTGTGTTACAGAACAAACAGTGTGTTTAATTTAGCATAAAACTTTTTGTTTGTTTGTTTGTTTTCTAGTGAGAAAAGCCACAAATTTGGTTCTTTATGACTCATTCCCACCACATATATTTTTCACTTTGGCTGAGAAGGCAAATATTTAATTATTCATGCAACTCTCTTTAGAGCAGACTGCAGCTATAACAATGCTGGAAAGCCAAATATTATGCTTAGAAATGGTGTCTTGGCTGCCTAAACTAATACCCTTGCACATGACAGTTATCACAGTCTCTCACAAAGCTGTAACATTTCATGTACTGAAATGAAGGTTCTGTGACCAACACAGACTTTTTTACAGGGTTAGCTTGTCTATGTATATAAATGCCACCTCCGTTGCATTCTCTAACTGTAAGAGGAATTCTGCGTGATACTCATATACCTCTTTCTATCTAACCAATTTTTGTTGATTCCTGTAAGTCTAAAAGAAGCTGTCACTAAAGGAATAGTGTTTCTCACTTGAGTCAAGTTAATTTGTATTGAACAACTGATAAAGATCATATCTGGTATCAAAATACATGGTACTGGGAGACAGACATTGTCTTCCGGCCATTAAGAGGTGGAGATGCAAATTCTTGTGACAGAGTTGTTAATAACTCAGAAGCTGCTGCTGTGAATTTGAGTAGAAAAGTTCCCCACTCAGATCAGAGCAGGAAAACAAGATGAGGCATGTGAAGATAATGCACACAAACACATGCTACAGGCATAATATATGCAAAGTAATTTAAACTAGACAGTAGCAACCAAGGCATTGATAATAGATAAGGAAATGCATCACTGTGTGGAAGGACATAATACAGTTTGTAAAACTATGGTTGACTTTATATTAATTTAAAAGTAAGTTACGTATTGGAAAATTCTGAACCTAAGAGTTAAAAATGACATAAAAATCAGTTTTAGGAAAATAAGTGAAAGCAGAACATTGATTTAAAGCAGCTGAGGACTTGGGTCTCTGTTTCTTCCCAAGAAGTAAATCTTTGTACAAGAAACATGAAAATACGGGTCTGTGTTTCTACATAATCCAGAAATATGTACATTAATACATGATTGTCAGCACTCCTAACTCGAAATTACCCATTAGCAAAACCACTACCAGTTGCTATTTCATTGATTCAGTGCCATTACTTCCCTTTTCAAAAGTCTTACTTTGCAACAGTGTAGTATCATGAAACTTTATCCAAAAAAAAAGCATACAAAGCCCACCGAGGACAAACTTTCCGAAGGCTTTAGTTGAGACTAATGTGTGAATTAATGTATACACGCCTCCACACATAAAAAGAACACATATCCTTCAAAAAAAATTTTAACCTAGGAGACTTCATTACAATTAATGCAGAAAAACATACACTTTCTTTCCATTTTTTTTTCTCTAAGACCCCATTCTTACCTAAGTATTCCTATGAGATGATACTGAACCAGGACACACTTCTGAATATATCTTAGGTTGCCACTATATTTATACACAATATAATAATAGCAACAGCAGAAAGCAGTTGTGTAAACTTGAGATGCTTTTTCAATTTTTTTTTTATAGAATATACAATAAACTTAACAATGAGAAAAACAGCCAAAGTAAATACCTACCAAAGCGTATGCCTGGCAACAAAAAGTATTTAATAACTTGGAAGCTGTCTGAAGTCTGAAGTCTTGCCAATAATTTCATCTTATCTCTCACATATGGCAAGCGATAATATTTTAAATTATTTATTATATAGCTTAAAAGAAACTTCAGGAAAATACTTTAAGATAGATAAAAGGAACAATTGTTTTCATAACATTCTTCTGTATTTTCAGACTGCAACTGATATAGTCACATAAACATCTCCCCTGTCTGATCTGTCATTCAAAACTGTTGTCACAGGTCTAAGGTCTTAAAATTGCATAGTTTTGATTGGCTTTCAATAAGAAAGCAGATGAAACATCTTACACTTTAGTGACTTGTGAGAAAGCGGTTGTGGTTTCTAACTATCAGCATGTTTCCTAGATAATGCAAAGACTTAAATCATGCGTACTGACAATAGCCCAGGTACTCACAGCAGTGATGCTCTTATGCCCTTAATTATATTTTATAGTTTGAACACTTATTAAAATAGCCCTCATAGGAGAAGTTTGAAGGAATCCAATAATGAAAGAGATTTTTTTCTGAATTTCAGAAATCTCTAAAATGAATGTAATGAATTTTTAATCTAGTGAACATTTCAGGTAAGTCTAAAATGCATGTCATCTGATAACGTTTGTTTCAGTTGGAGAAAGTGGCATTCTTATTTCACATCATTACTGCCATGGACATTACTGAACAATAAAATTATGTTTTTCAATTTGCAGTATATTTTCATGGCACAGTATCTGGTGATAGCGCAAAAGTAAATAATATATATGTAACAGATTTTGAGAAAGCATTCTGAAGGTTTTTGTTACATTGTGGAGAAACATCGGCAGAATTTTCTTTGATTTATTTTGACCGTTATGCTCATGAATGCTCGCTATCTAAATTGCCTGGAAGTATACGTAATAAAAGACCGAAAGAGAAAGGAGAAAATGTATTCCCTGTTCATATTGGTCTGTGCAAGCATATAAACTATTACCTTTCTATCTTACTTCTAATACTTGCCACACTTGTTAAATACATTCAGAAGAACAGATGTTTATTTTAAAGGTGAAAATGAAACCACATGAATTGTCAAGGAAGAGCTTACTACATTTTCAATAAATGTTTCATTTATTTACAGTAATTAAAAATGCACTTAGTAGTTGGCACTTGGTAGTCTGGATATACCACTGCTGTAGCTTTCAGTATCCCCATATTTCAAACAGAATTCCTTTTCTGGATAAAAAGGTTCCATAGTAAGATCCTGCCAGGAGCTTTCATTTAAACAATACTGCAGGAGAGACAGATTAAATAAAAGCTGTTACAGATTGAGTAAAATAGAACTAACTGATACAATATTAAGAGTTTTCAGGAAGTGTTAACATTACTTGGACATTGACAGTGGAAATATTTTTCCAGAAGCGCTGTAGTGGTCTAGCTAGAGTTTTAATTCCATTAAGATTCACTATTTTATCATCTGGATTTTTAGTTACTTTACTGAGCACAAGTGAGAACTCGGAGGCATTCTGAAGATTCAGTCTACTGGAAGCAGAGCAGAATCTCAGGAAGAGGTGCTTGGCTGATGAAGGAGTTATCCGAAATAAAAAGTGAAAGTAGATGCAGCTGGAATTTGAAATTTTTATTTAAAATAAAATGTAAATTAGAGGGGGGGGAATGCCAGGCTAAATCAGAGTCTTCACATGGCAGTGTTCATATTTCCAGCAACATGGTATTTAAAAATAGGTTTGGTATCAAATTGAAACCTTTGCCTTTATTAAAGTCAATTATTTCCTGCTGATCACTTAGATTTCCTTTGTTTTGACACCAAAATGGTATTTTCAAAACCCCAAAATATTCAATTCCAGATTTGTGTTTTCATTTCTCAAATAGTTCTTCTGTAATGACTTCACAGTCTACAAAAACAATATCTACACCATGTTCTGTTGGTTATGTGAACATTCAGAAAGAACGACATTACCTATCATATCTTCATTTGTGGGTCTCTCAATTTATTAGCAATTGTTCTGCAGTTTGTTTCTAGAAGAGGCTAGTGCCCCCATAATAACACTGTCCCTGTTAATTTTTAGAGCTGTTATATATATGTGGAAATAATTTAAAACATTCACTGGTACAGGAAGTTGTGCATGGAGCGCAGATATATTTCTGTAGTGCCTATATTTCTGTTACATTTAAATAACGATCATCCTCCCAAATCAGAGAGTCTCTTCTATGGTTTCCTACAAGAGAATTTCTGACCAGAGAGAAAAAGAAATAGAAACAATTCCTACCATATAAAAATTATGTTAAATAAATACAATAAAATTAGTTAAAAATCCCTATTCTGCCACTCTGGCTTTAATAACAGTTCTACTTACAAAATGGTATGTAATTATGAGAGCAGTCTACTTCTGATCCTTTCTGTATGTTTTCTCTCGGCTGAATTTTTGATCGACATTCAGATACTGATTATTCTCTTAATTCTGTGAATAATGAGGTAACGGTAACAAGATACATTTTAGCAATAGTCAAGGTTTTAAAATGCTCTAATATTACTGGAATATTCTTGTTAATCACTGAAACTAATCCAGTGTTCATTTATGATGAAAGAAAATTAGTAGCACACAAAAACAATTAAAAATGTCAATCTTTATTTGCATCTGATCTGCATTTTTAATGGTACCATTATGAAATAGTAATTTCATAATTAATACTTAATTTTCATGAGGAATTAGTTTAAATAAATTATCAATGGTCTCCTAAAGAAAACTGTCAATTTAAACAAAAGAGAATCTGTTAATTAAGTTTATTACTCTCAATAAACCCAATAGGGATATTTTAATTATGTTTTCAGTTACTCAGTTCAGAGAACATGACAAATCTGTTACTTTCTAATGAAATTTTTAAAACGAGCAGTTTTCACAAAGTGAATAGCCATGTCACTTCTGATGGAACTCTGCTTTTAGATGATAATGAATCACAACATGCGTGTAGATTTATAAAATGTTACACGTGTTGACAAGCATTAGTTGTGCTTTTTACTTGTTAATATTGCTGTCCTCGCAAATTCTAAGGCTCGTGGAATGATAGCCATAAGCTATGTACTACGGAAACATGAATTTCAACAAGATGTGTAAAATCAACATTCTCAGGTTATATAGCAGGGCTGGAAAAAATCGTGACCTCATGAAGTCAACAGCAAAATTCCCACAGATTTTCTTCCCTTGAGTCTAATTCCCCATTTTTAAACTTACATTAACATCAGTTGAAAGTTCTCTGTGTTGTTCTTTAAAATATTTTCTGTCTTTCAACATGAATGACACTTTTTTTTTAGATTGTAAAATACAGTCATAAGAAGAAGTATTAAAAACACTAAGGAGGAAATAA
Organism: Larus michahellis; assembly: GCF_964199755.1. Taxonomy (NCBI): domain Eukaryota; kingdom Metazoa; phylum Chordata; class Aves; order Charadriiformes; family Laridae; genus Larus; species Larus michahellis. The sequence continues at coordinate 122,614,495 of NC_133897.1, forward strand.
ATTTATACATTTGCATAGTTCTTTTAACTGAGAAAATTAAAATCTGAGTAAAATATGATAAGTAAGGCTAGATGTTTGTATAAAGTTTGGCTAAGCGATTGAAGAATTATTTCCATATATGTTGAATGCTGCCTACCACCCACTTCCTGAAATAAAGCACTTCATATATGTATCATCTGAATTCTTTAGAGGCTTAAACGGACTTAGGTAATGATTCAGTACAAATTGTCATGCGTGGTCTCACGGACTGACAATAAAGGGTAGAATTGCAGAATTCCTTCATTACTAAGCAAATGTCTACTGTAAAGGTCTCATGGAGAAAGTGAGCTCTAAACAGCTGTGTTGTATTTTTAGTGTATTTGTCGGATCAAATTGTCTGTCTTTAAATATATTCAGTCTGTACAACATACATGAATTACAACAGCATTGTCAAGATGTATTGGAGGAGGACAAATCAGAAATGTAGGGAATAGACATATCCCAAATATGGTCATAATTATTCCATAAATTACTAGAAGGCATGTCAACAGCACTATGAATAGTACTGACTTTCATTCCTGAGTTACAAAAATGTAATATGTTATCTGAATTATTTATTTGGAAGAAGAACATACCAGTTTCCAAATAAAATGTCAGGGAACTATTTGAAGTATAAATATCATAGGAGCACAAATGCAAACTGTTCTGCATCTCAACCTTTTTACATTTTTAATCAACAAATTGTGGAATACACTGAGACTGTTAAAATATGGAAGAAACATACCATGTGGATTATTGAACTCCGGAAAGCTATTGAAATCTGGCCTTTAGGAAAAAAGGTCAAAACCTATAAGTTCCAGGTGGAATAATATTCTGAAAGCTGAAATCCCCAAATGTAGAAGACGGAATACTACTGCCAGTGTTCAAAGAATACTGAGAATTTGAATGTTAAAAGAATAACAAACTGTAAAAAAATGGAACAATGGCAGCTACAAGAGTCAATACATCACATTTTAAATGTAATTTTTTTTTATGCCTCCCTATCTGATCACAAAAAATTATTTAATCATCAAGTGTCCTCTTACCTTTTTCCCTCAATGCTGATGAAAAAACCCCACCTCATTGCATAGAAAAGTGACTATATTTATTGGGGGACAAAGTGAACAGCATGAAGAGTGTTGTGTACCTTTCCCTGGAATCATATAAAAATAATCTAGACCTATTCATTACCTCTAGACTTTGAAATCAGCTTGTGTGGTCTTAATATTGGAAAGTGGAGGTATAGGAGTTATATAAGAAAGGGCAAACCATGCTGGCTCCACAGTTTCTGGTAATGAAAGCACAATTAAATCTATGGCTGAATTTCTCTTCAGTATCTCATATTGCAACCTTTTTGAACAGTAACTTTTCTTCAAGTTAAACCTGACCAGCTTCACCTGAATTTAAGCTTTTAGACTATATTTAACAATGTTTGGGTTTGTGGTTTTCGGTCACGAAATTGTGACAGCTGAGAAGATATGAGTTTAAGGGGCCGTTTGCAACTGAACAGAGGTATGACAATTTACCTCACCATTCTCCTAGTCTTGAACTCCTCAGAAAATGGAATTATTAGAAAAGAAAAGATCCAGCCATACAATTAATATTTCTTATTTAAAAACAGAGGAAGAAAATTCTCCTTAGAAAGGATATACAGCCGCTAGTATAATGATTTATTCTTATGTTTGCATCTGTGCTGAAACTTCTTTGTACAGAATTGCCAAATTCAGTCAGTTTTGCAGTCTGATAAAATTATTGCTGGTTCATATCTTTGCAATGTTCCAGTTGTGCAAAATGTCCAGAAAGCCGCTGTCATTGGCCAGCTGACAATTTTCTCCCACTCAGTCTGACAGAGTGGACTATTCACACACCACATTTCGACATTTGGCTTTCCCTAGATATCTATATGGAAAAAAAGGTGAGTAATAATTTTATGCTGGGAAAATTGTATTTTTCAAATATCATACAACTGCCATTTACCTTAATATATATACAAATATATATATAAATTCTTTCATATGGTAGCCTGAGACACCAAACCAAGATCATGTTTCCACTTTATTTCATGATGTATACATACCAAGAGATTTTCAGTCCCTGTTCTGACAAGCTTTCAATTTGAATAAGCAAGGAAGACAAATGGAGGAAGAAATGAAATATTAATATCGCTAGTTAGAGACAGAGAACTGTGCTAGAGAAAAAGCAACTGACTTGCAGGGATTCAAAGAGGGAGCGGAGCCAGGATCTGAGCGTACAATTTCTGTGATGGTGCAGCATCTCAATTTGAACATTATCCTTCTTGCATGCCTCGTGGGATTTCACATATGATTTTTTTTTAAACCAAATCTGGTTCGCAATCCTGACTACAGCGACCACAGTTTTTCTTGTTCAGACCAGAATACCCATCCTCCATTTATTTTGGAACTTGAAACTCTTGTTCCAATCTCTTCCCCACAGAGGAAATGCCAAAAGAAAAAAATGCTTTAATAATGTATGGATAACCACAAGACTAAAGCTTGAGTAATTTTAAGTGAAACTTGATCTTATCAAAGAAAATCTGTATATTCTAGCTAGCTTACCCAGTCATTTAAAAGTATAACCACAACATTACAGTAAGTAAATAAGACAATACCTAAGAGAAGGAGTGGTAGGCACCTTGCTAAATTCTTTGATTACAAGTAGATAATTTTCTTTCAGTACATCACTAAATGTCACCAGGAGTCCCATCGTATTCTGCTTATTACCTTTAAGGTAGAGTTTTAGGTGCCTTGCCTGGCTGCTCACAGAAGCAGCGTGGTAGCAAGAATGCATAGAATGGGCAGCACGACAGGCAGGTTCCACGGGACTTTCCAGGCATTTCCAGGCAAGAAAAATCTTGGGGAAAAGCTTTGGGGTTTGTGACTTTGGATTAAGGCATTTCTGCATGAGTCTGATTCAGGCATCTTAGCCTCTTTTTGGCCTGTAAGCTTGAGAAATATTTCTTATGATGACCTCATGGATTCATGAAATGAATCCTCCATGTAAATGTTTACAGAACAGGTCTTCAAAAGAGTTAATTAGAGGAAAAGTGTTGCATGCTTCATTGTAACCTTAGACTACTCCTGATTTGGAAAACTGAAAATGAACAATTTTTCTTTCAAATTGCAAGGACACGTTTAATTATAGGCTGAATAGACCTGGAACTGGATGCAGCTGCAGCGTATGTGGTTGGGCTGCTTAGTGAGTACCGATCATCTGAAAAATAGCAGTAATCTCTGTCAGGTGGTAAATTAAAAACACATCTGTGTTTTTGCTATAGGATTCCATTGCATAATAGCTAACGCATACTGCCATGCAGCATGCCATGTAAATGATGCCTAGGTTGTGAGCTGGCCCCTTGCTCAATGGCAAATTTCCATCTAAGAATTTAGCCAGCATATGTAGTGTTTTGTTTAAGGAAGGTTTACAGTAGGCCTTTTGCTGCTGAGCTGTAACACTCCAATTTATCTACCTGAAATATTATTATATCTGGATTGGTGTAAGTGATATTTTCAGCCCCACAATGCTTATTAATATAGAACATTGTCGTATGCTCTGAAAAATTCTTACAGTGCACTCCTTGAACTAGTTACCTTGTTCTTTATAAATAACCAATTTAGATCTTTTAAATCAAATCAAGAAAGGCAGTTTCTCCTTTTTGTATAAAAAGGTCTTATTTTCAGTTACTTCTCCCATGTGCATGTAAATGGCTGGCCTTCATCAGGGCAGGGTAGATGTTGTGCATGCAGCATATTATTCTTTGGAAACCATTTGCAGTAATTATATGTAACTATTTTCTTTCCTTTTCTATAAACTCTAGCAGGATGAATGCAGAAAAATTGTAAGATTATTTTAATCGTCTCTTAAATGCAAATAGAGTAGACCAAACTCGTCAGCTATAAAAGCAGCTGACCAGAAGTGATACTTTCCTGTTAATAACATGTGTTATATTCTTTCATTTCCCAAAATAACTTCCTTACAGGCTCTCTCCCTTATAATTATTGAGTATAACCTAAAAGCCAGCTATTTGAAGTGATTGATCTAAAAAGCTCACAGTCCACAAACCTTTATTACAAATTGCACACTTACTTACAATCTGCCTTGTAACCTTTACTTCCTGTCCCTGCCCTAACCTCAGGTTCTGAAAAGAGGAGTCATCTGCCATGCAAATCCTTAAATTTTCCAAATTAGCCCTCCAGTAACTTTTCATAATTTAGTGAAAGTGTTTCCAATCCATAAACTTCCCAATGGCCATATAAAACCCAGTGTAGATATGTAGGTAACTTGCGGTACTGACAGTGAGCATCCATAGGTGCTAATTCTTCTAGAAAAATATACCAAATCATCTGAGGGTGTGTTTAATTTATTTTTGAGTGGTTATTTAAAATTAACTTTCTTAAGCCAGGATTAACTTCATAAACTCACATTTTTACAAGGATGCTTTAAAAAAAACCTGGAATTTAGAAAATTAAAAAATTAATTTCTGTAAGTTATCACTGTATCTTACTACAAGATCAGCTAGGCGTACTAGGAAAGTGCTATGCTCACTTTTGATTATTTAATAACTTAGAAAGAAGCAGCAGATCCAGACATCGCACGTATGTCTCCTCCATGTGCCCTCTGCAATCCAACCAAATAGTTTCCAATACATATATTACCTGCTGACATGCTGGAAGCCTGGTTCTACTAGTGTTTAAACATTTCCTTCACACAACTATTCTCATGAACTTCAGTGGGCTGCTTCCATATTTTAAACTGAAAAGGGTATAGATCCCGGAATAGCAAAGGCTTTAGACTTCATCTTGTTTTAAACTTTGGAATATCATTGGGCCAATACATGCCAACTAAAGTGTGAAGTGTCATATATGCAGTATTGATAATAAATTTTAAGTTGGTTTTGTAGCCTATAATAAACAGAATAGAAATGAAAGATATACTTCTTAGCTATAGTGAGAAATTCTTTCTTAGAAAACGTAAAATAGTATAACAAATATTAATTTAATTTAATATTAATTTTATTTATTTCTTAAAGGTCTGAATATAAGTGTTCTGCAGTTGAATGGATGGACTATAGAAAATGGATGGCTCACAGGAACAAAATTTGGGATGTCCTATTGTGGGCATAAGTTTATCTGAGAGATATGGCAGACGGTAGCTAAGGGTGAAAACAGAAGAATGACTGAAGAAATCAAGCACAAAATACTCTGACATTAAAAATTTTAACCTTATTGTTCTGACTAGTATGTTTTTAATTAAGACTCTCGGTTTCTTGTGTGATACTCACAGAATTTTTAAACTTATTATTTAACAGTTCAAAAAGAGTATATAAGTCAAATGTGCATAATTTTATCTTAAATATATTTATATTGTTATTGTTGTGATGTCTACAGACCAATGTTTGATGTGGTAGCCACAGTACAAACACACTGCCAAGGATCAGTCCCTGACCGAGATTACAAAACATATATTTTTATATGATAGTAATGAAATATTGTCATTTGAATAACTGTTTTATTTGGCTTTGATTTAAATAGCTAATGAAGTTATTATGTAAAATGGCACTGATGTGGCAAGCATCGGCATGAACGGGGTCTCTGGCAGAGCCAGGGCCTTAATCAGCAGAAGTGCCCCAAGCCCGCGTAGATTCCTCTGCTAACTTCAGGAGAGGAGATGGTTATTGTTCCTGCAGAGTCAGCACAGCTCAAGTAGAGAAACGTAATATAATACACCTAAACCAGAGGTGTTTATTGACCTGTGACGAAGTATCGTATACAGTGGGGTATAAGCGATGGTTGTTTCTGTAGCTGCAAAGGAGAAAAAACACCGCCATATCTACAGCAAGAGCCTAGACTAAGCACACAAAGAGATTCCCCACGCTGAATTCGCTTTATCGCATCAGCGCATTTGAGAAATGCCCTCTGCCGTTTATCACCAATACTGCATTGACCGTATTCTTTTTAAGAAGTCCGCGGTGTTAATAAACCAATGTTTTATTTTTGTGCTATGTTTTTGTTATCTAAAAGTTTCTGATGTGTGCAGATAGTTATCAGCAGTTAGAAGAAGGCTGACCAGACGATCTTGTTCATTCGTCTTGTAATGCAGAGAAAGTAAGGGAAAGTCATCTATTATGCGCAAACAATTCAAAATATTTCTAAGTTGCCCTTGGCAAGCAGGTGCAAGCAGGTGTGTACTTATCCCAAAGACAGCTTATATGTATGTAGTCCTTTTCCCCCAACGAGCTTGAGAGACTACATAAACTCTGACTCCCCTTTTCAGAGGATTCCAGGGTTTTGCACTTACAAAGCCAAATTTGAATTGCAGATCCCAAGTACAACAATGATCTTTATTACCTTTCATGCTGTTGGACTGTGTGTTTTGTATCTGATTGTACTACTACAGCAGGCTTAGAGATCGTCAACCTAGTAACATTTAACTCAGCATGTGTAGCTCTCCAGGCATTATGTTTAGGAAATTATTTATGTGATTACATGGCATTCTAGTTTTTCATTGGCTTTAAGGTAACTTGATGATGACCTTTTACATAGATTTTCCCAGAAAAATTGCACATTTTAAGAAGTTAAATGGTACTAATTCTTACAGCTTTAATTCTTGGCTGAAAACAGACAGGAAAGTGATTATAGCAGCAGATGTCACACAATGTAAATGCTCTGTTTGGTCATTTTATGATGTCATCTATCACAGAAAGATAGCTAGATACCTAGAGTAACTGCCCAAAGGGGCTGTGATGTCAGTCATTCATGGACAAAAAAAGGTAAGGGGTAGGCTGTAATGCTACTGCATGAGTCACTTGTATGCACGGTAAGTGATTTTAGGGAAGCTTCAGTCCTTCATATCAAGTTCTGGCCACTAGTACTTGTCCTGTAATTGTTGGTTTGTTCTGACAACTTCAGACTTACCATGAGCATGATGTATAAATTTTGCTTGTAATTCCTCTGGGACACCTTCACAATTCCTTAAAATGCTATATAACTTGGGGTGACATTTTATTACATACCTATCTTGTGGGTGAAGTTCATTCTGTAGGCTGAAACATGGTATTGAAATAGCATCCATGCATTTGGAATTCCTGAATTGCCTTCTAGAGGATATATAATTTCTGCTAAATCAGACACTACAAGAAAACAGCTTTAAATTTTTCTCATGTAATTGCAGCAAACATATTTATAATCCACACAACAACTTCCATATAATCAATTAGATAAGCATCTAAAAAAGCGCAGATGAGATAAACTATCAGATGCTGTGTTTTTGATTTGACTAAAGTGTGTCATATAAAAATGAAAGTAATCTTGCTAGCCATCTGCAGACAGATCCTGTTCTTCTGAGTCTTTCTGTCGTTAACGGAACTGCCAGGAGGTGTGATCTGTATGCAGTTGGAGTGTAATGCCTCAGAGGCAGGTTCCCTACTCTTTTGTCGTATACGCACAAAGAAATGTTTTCTTTCTGGCACTTTTATGGTATCTTGTAAGCTGTTCATGGTTCAAACACAACGGTCTTCTCTTAGAAATTGTCCCCATGGATTTGGGGAGAAGTGGCTCCATATTCTTAGGATGAGAAAGTGATGGCCCAGCATGACCTGGGAAAGTGCTCCGTGGAAGGCAGTTTGACTGGAAGGTGACTGCTTGGTAGGCTCTCCACGCTGGGGATACCACTGCTCATCCGTTGGGAGGGCAAAGTGGACCCCAGGTTAGCTGCAATCAGGTTTATTAGTTCAGCTGCAATGCCATAAAAAAGACCTGAGTGTTTATATGGTTGCCAGAGGGCCATGAGGGAGTAAAGGAAATAGCCCTATGTTTATAGTAGTTGGTCATTCCTGGTCTGAGACAAAAGTAATGACAACTACGGTGAACAATGAAGCCTACACTATGACTATTCACAGTCAAAGCTTTAATTGTTTGAAAATTTGCTATTTTCAGATACGCCTCAGGTAAATTTTAGATTTTGCAATGTACTGTTCTTAATAGTTCTACAAACACCTCACAGTTAGGAATAGAATGTATACCTTGATTTGAGACCTGAAAAATATGGTTGTAATTCTTTTTAATTTTTTTCCTGGGAAGGTTGAGCCCTTCTAAATGTTCTACAACCTTTTCCAGTCCTGATGGAGAGATGATGTGCTCCAGAAAACACTACCATGCATCTGATTTAGTATTTAGTAAAATTCAGCTTCAGGTCTCCTGTATTGACATGTTGAAGTACAGCCTGTAGGGTTTTTTCATGAGCTTCAGGAGTCTTTCCAAATACAGTAACATCATCCAGATAATACTAGATTCCAGGCTTGTTATTAAGAAATATTAACATATTTGAAAAGCTCTGGATGTTGATTCAGGTCCATATGGCATATGATTAAAAGAGAAAAGTCCATGAAGTGTAATAAATGCTATGAAATTCATGCTGTCTGAACACTTGGTAATATGCATTCTTTAAATCAAGAGTAGAAAACATACTCTGCACCTATGACATCAGTATCTGTAAATGGTTAACTGTCACTCACAATGGCTTTGTTTGACTTCCCTAAGTCCACACGAAACCAAGGATTCTGGTTTGCTTTTTGGTCACCACTGTGCTGAAACTAATTCAGAAAACGCAGTGTCTCCATTAGTATCACTCTTGGCTATTTTTTCAATTATCTTGTGACTCAGCATCTCTCATTCAATTGTAGAGAATATAATTTCCATTGTAAAAGTGGCACATTAGATTGAATTGTCATGTTGTGAATAAATCCTCCTGCACACATACGGCATTTCCATGTAATAACTGATACTATTTCTTTTGTAACAGCTGAAACTGGAATTTGTATTGCAGCAGTGTTTCATTGTATTCAAATAATGTGCATATATATATATATTTGCATAGGTAGTGCAGGTCACAGATTTCTGCTTAAGAGGAATATTACTGTACACAATAAAGAATTCCACAGTATGTATCAAAAGTAATTTTTATATGCAGGAAACAAGAACAATGTTCTTTGGGTAGCTCACTAGATATATCAAGTGTCAAATTTCTATAGCATTGCAGGTAAATGCATTCACTGAGTACTGAAACTCAGAAGCCAGTGTCCAATGTTATTTTAGTAGCATACGGCAAGAAAAAAGTAACAGGACACAAATGCATTCATAATAAATAGCTGCTTCTATCTGTCGTCAAAACAGTAACATCTGGAACTGTAACATCACATAAATATTGCTTAAGTAGGCATTAATGATATATTTTAATATAACATCTTTCTGCAGTATTTGCAGGTTTACAGCTCTCTTACAATGTGCTGTGGAGGCAGCAGTAGTATATTTACACACACACACACACATATATGCACATATATGTGTTACATATGCCGAGCTTTTAGTCATAGTTCCAGCGTCTGCAGTTCGAATAGTTCACCATTTCTCAATTTTGCTATTGTCAATTCAGTTAGAGTAGCAACAGTTAAGATCTCCTGTAGTGTCAGATCCAATTCATGCAGTAAATACTATCTATAATCAATAGGAAATGCTTTCTTCCATAAGCTGAACTTGACCTTTTTCTGTTGTGCTTCCAGACTTAGGCATGATTTTTCACTCCCTTAAAGCAGCAGTGTATTGTTCTGTTGAGTCACTTGGTTTTTCTGTATGCTGACAATCTTTATAGGATTCAGATAAAACTTTCATTACAGAAAACTAATCTTTCCTTTCAGGAGCACAGATTCTTTTTTTTTTTTTTTTTTCATCAGGAAAGCATACAGAATGCACACTGTCTCTCAGCTCTGATACAGCAAACAGCATAAATGGTTTTCTTTCTGCAGCAAAGTCAGTGCCATTAACTATATGATTTCCAACTACTTGCATGTGAACAACAGAAGGAACTTAGGAGCACCTGGACTTGGTAGAAATGATGCAAATGAATTAAATGGCAGCACAGACACTGGTTCAATTTCTTCACCAGCTGAACAGAAAGGATGCGTAACTACAAAGATTATTCCATGTGTCCATAGAAATACCAGATGAAAGTGCGATCCTGACTGCTGTGAACAATAGCACAAACCAATCAAACCAACAAAAAACCCCTCAAAGTCAGATTAGCTTTACAGGGTCCCTGAACTTCTCTTTACCTGACAAATGTCCTCCTCTGTCCATCACCAATACTGCAACACCAGAGCTCTCCTGAGTAACAGAGGTTCAGTTCATGCTATGCATGTGAAGCAACTGGATCAACCACCAGATCATCATCTACCTGTGAACAGATGGGGAACTAATGCAGAACATTTGTTTCAGTCTTGAAACAGCCACTTCTGATGGGAGTGACTGATAAACTTCCCTATGCTTTTTTGTTTTGTTGTAGTTTCAATACTGAAAACAATTATGGTATTTCGAAGGCAGTTTTAATGAGGTACTTAAATTACTAAAGATGTAGACTTCTAGCATGGGGGATGAGATGCAAATGAAGCCTATATGGTGTAGGAACGGAAAGTTACTAAAGGCAAAGAAACACAAAAGAAAGAAAAAGGAAGTAGGACAGAGACATAAAAGGCAGAAAGCAAAGTCAACGAAACAAAACATAGACAAAGAAGTGATCGTAATAGCAAACATTTCCCTTCTAAATGTTACTAAAGTGATAAAGTTATTCAGTAAATAACAAATGAATATGTAGCTGTTTCGACAACTGGATGATTGTAAAAATTTTTACACAGCCTACCCGTTGAACCTGAAATAATCCAGTTGCAACAACATTTTTCTCAATAACATTTCTGAGGCATACTCAAATCCTCTGATCAATATTATACAGTCTGGAATCAAAATGAAATTTAGAAGCAGCTGTTTTAATAGAATTTTTTTTTCATTAATATTTGTATTTTCATTGAAGTGGGAACGAACTATGAAATCTGGAAACATGTCGTGGTAAAGAGTTATTTTCCATGTATCATTTCCAATTAGAGCATAAAGATGAGGAGGAAAAGCGAGATGCATCTGCAGCTGGAACACCGTACCCCATCTGAGGGCTCTTTGAGAGAGTTTTGCGAATGCTATCAGGTCGCTGCTTCTGCTTCCTCGGGGACTGCCCCCAGCCCTTTTCTAGATAAAACAGACTGAGCATTGCGGTAGCTGGGAATGATTTTTTTTCCCCCCCCAGTAAACTGTACATTTGTGGGAAAATAAGGTTTAATGTTACCAAAGGCAAGAAGGCAAGGCGCAACAGGGGTACTGCTGGGAATAGGATGACGGAGGGAGCAGGGACTGAACAGATGGAGAACACAAAAGCTTGAGTAACTTCTAACTCACTTCAGTCTGATCAACAAATGCCAAATATGTTTCGGTAGTATTCCAAATGTATTTTAATAATTGGGGGAGGGAGGAAGCAGGGGAGAAAACCCACATCACAATATCCTGCAATTCGGAAAGGTGCGCCAAGTCCTTCGCTCTGCCTTTGGTGGGTATCTCAATCCTGGGTCATCCAATAAAAGAAAACATCCTCCAGCAGTTCCACGGGCGCAGCACATCCAACTCCTTTGATTACACTGGAACAAGATGTTCTTTCCTGTTCCGACACGAAGAGGAGTTGAAACGCCGCCGCCGCGGGACCCCTCCGAGCTGGCACCGACCCGGCCGGGGTCTGGTTTGCCGGATTTCGGCACCAACCGAGGGTCGGCACCAAGCGAGGAGGGCACGGCCGGCGACCGCCGCGGCCACCGCCGCCCCGGGCAGCCCCAGCAGTAAGTAAGCGCCAGCGAGGAGGTCGCCCGCCGTGGGGGGTTGAACGACGACCGGGCCCTATTTTCGTCTGGGTTTACCGAACGCGCTCTCGGGGTGAAACAGGGGAAAGCTGCGGGCGGCGCAAGAGACCCCACCGCAACCCCGGCGCCAACGAGAACAACCGCCGCCACCGCCGGCCGGCCGCCCTCGCCCCCGCCCCGGCAGCGCCCTCAGAGCCGCGTCCCCCGGGGAGACGCCCCGCCCGCCGCGCTGCACCACGGGAGTTGTAGTGCGGCCCCGCCGCCCGCCCGCCCGCCGCGCTCCCCTCCCCTCCCCTCCCCGCCGACCCCGGCCCCGCTGGCGGGGGGGAGCGCGGCGCCGCGGCCGCTCTCGCGAGGCTTCGGCGGCGGGAACGCTCTCGGGCGGCCTCCTCGCGAGGGCGGCCGCCGCCGCCGCCGCGGGGATGTTTGGTGCGGGCGCCATTCCCCCGCGTGACGTCATAGTGCATTGTTGTGAGCGTAGCGGAGCATCCCTCAAGCTGTCAGCTGTGCCGCTGCCGCCGCTGCGGGGAGCCGAGCCGGCCCGGCCCCCTCTCCCCTCCTCCTCCTCCTCCTCCTCCTCCTTCTCTTCCTCCTCCTCCTCCTCCTCCCCCGCCCCTCCCGCCCCGGGGGCTCCAGAGCTCGGTGTCACCGTATCATTGTCCGTGCGGAACCCCTCCGGGCCCCCCCGCCCCCCCGGTCCGCCCTCCCCCCGCCCCCCCCCCCGAACCACCTCAATGAGATGCAAACATGAAAGACAAGAGGAAGAAGAAGGACCGCACCTGGGCCGAGGCTGCCCGCCTGGTAGGTGCCGCGGCAGCATTGTGTGTATGTGTGCGTGCGGGTGTATGTGTGTGTGTGTGTGCGTGTGAGAGTGTGTGTGCGCGCGCGCGCGGCGCGCGCGTCCCGCCGCCGCCAGCCCGGCGCGCTGCCCGCCGCTTTGTTGCCGGCGGTTGGGGCCGTTGGGGCGAGCGTGCGTGTGAGGGAGGGAGGGAGGGAGAGAGGAAGGGAGGGGGGAAGAGTGTGTGTGTGTGAGGGAGACTGAGGGAGAGTGTGAGAGGGAGTATGAGTGTGTGTGAGGGGGTGCCTGTGAGTGTGAGGGGAGTGTGAGTGCGTGAGGGGAGTGTGTGGGAGGGGGTGCCTAGGGGCGTGTGAGGGGAGTATGGGAGGGGGTGCCTGTGTGTGTGTGAGCGGAGGGAGTGTGTGAGGGGAAGTGTATGTGAGGGGGTGCTTGCGTGTGTGAGGGAGTGTGTGAGTGCGAGGGGGTGCCTGTGAGTGTGCGGGACTGTGGGTGTGAGGGGGTGCCTGTGTGTGTGAAGGGAGTGGGTGAGCGTGAGGGGGTGCCTGTGAGTGTGACCGAGTGTGGGGGAGTGTGAGCGTGAGGGGGTGCCTGTGTGAGCGTGAGGGAGTGGGGGTGTGAGTGTGAGGCAGTGAGTGTTAGGGGGTGGGAGTGTGAGGGAGCGTGAGTGTGAGAGGGTGCGTGTGCGGGAGTGCGTGTGAGAGGGAGGGTGCGGGAGTGCGTGTGCGAGGATTTGCGGGAGGGAGCTTATGCGTGTGCGAGTTGGTGCGTGACGGGAGAGGCCGGGGTGCCCCAGCGTGAGGGGGGCTCGGGCGTGCCTCGGGGTGTGTGTGTACGGGGGTGCTGGTGAGGGGCTGCCTCCCCCCGGCGGGGCCGGGGCAGCCCGCTCCGAGCGTGGCTGAGCCCGAGCTGGCGGTAGAGGCAGCCCCCCGCTCTCCTCCCGTCCCCGCCTGCAGAGGAGAAATAGCTACATCCCTTCTTCGGTGTATGTGTGAGGAAATGCCTATTCTTTTCTTCTTTTTGCATGTGTGTGTGTGTGAATACCCAGGGATTGTTTCTATCTCTGCAAGTTCATGCATCAGATATCCCACGAAAATCTCTCCTTTTAATTCTAGAGAAAAGTGAAATATCTGGGAATTGCCTTTTCATCCCTTTAGTGCGGATAGGAGGGTGAGGGGCGAGAACGTTAGAGAGAACTCTGTCCTGGGATTTCCCTTCACCCTCTCTACTTCCCCCACTCAGCAGAGAAATATCCAGGGCAATCGAACCCGCTTCTGGAACGGCTCTGTGGCTCTGGAGACCTAGTCCATTCCCACTTCATTAAGAAACTGTCACCCTTACCCTACTGTATCTGTTTTCATGATTCCGTATTATTGTTTGCTAAGTGTAATAGACTGCATTGTTTATGTTGTTTTTCAGTTTCAGAGTATGTACGGGTTCTCTGCATTCTAGGAATTTTACAACAAATAGTTATGCTCAATACAGCATGTATGATTGTACACGTTCGTATGTGTGTCTTCTGCAAAGTTGGGTCTGGTTCAGCTTCAGTTGGGTGTGTAGAAAGATGACAAAGCTAGAAAGACAGGCTGCTGGTTATTGCCTTTTGTATCTGCACTAATTTTGTCTTTTATACATCTCTGATCCGAACTTACTTGCTTAAGTAACACGTCTGTGCTAATGGTGCGTCTGTTTTTGGTAACGGGTATTGATATCTTATTACTATTACTTGTTTAGTTGTAAAGCACATTTCTTGTAAAAATGTTTTCACCTTGTGGTATGAATTCCTTCATAGGAAGTTCAGCCTCTCTCTCCTACGTAAATAATTATAAGGTATTAGACAGACACTACCTATAGATGTCTCTGTAAGCTGTACCAAGGTATTCTCATATTTGTGGTCAGTGCTAAATTCTCATATGGCTCATTGTACGTCCTACAACATCTTGTAATGATGCTGCTTCAGTGAAGACATTCTGATGCAGTGTCATTATTGTCCTCTCTTATTTCTGACGATTGTAACAAAAGTTTAACTGCAGTAAAATGCTCACCTTTGCCAAAATAATTTTGGCAGTGTGTGTTGCTACAGTACTTGTTTCTCCATGCTTTAAACTGGCAACATGTATTCAAAGTCTATAAAATATGTTAAATGCTATTCTAACTTTTTCAAGTTGCTGCTGCAGTTGCCATTATAAGCTGTGTTTTGTTTGACAAATGTGCATAAAGGAATTTTATTGTGTATCGAGTAAAATTGCTATTCCCTTGTGGTCCAATGTATGGAAAAGTTTAAAGCTTCTGGAGAACAAAGGCTGAGCCAGTGCTGAGGAGAAGGGCTAAGACTGTCTCTTATTTTCATGATGTCACATCACCTCACGCTTCTCCTAGAAGGGTCACAATTTGCTAAAGTCAAGTAAAAATGATACACTTCTGTATATAAATGGTGGAGATACACAAGGTCCATGGTGTGGTTTTGTCGAGCCTTATGGCGTTGACAAGTTATGGAGAACTTGTCCCAAGTCTATTATGTGAATGATACCTAGTGCAGCTCAGACCAGCTACAGTCTTGCACAGGGCTTTACTTGTGTAGTGACATATGTTTGCAAATCACAATGAAAGACTGAAGCCAAAATTGCCACTCCTTACAGTGTTTTATGTTAGGACCCTGATGGTTCATTATGACTTCGTTTTCTTGGGATACATCAATAATGTACTGCAAGGTTTGATTAAATCAATTTCTTTCCAACGCCAAGTAAACAATGAAGTGATTGATATCTACTCACAAAAAACGACTCATGAGTTACCTAGATCAATATGTTGTAAAATTGTGTGCCGTGGAATTATTTTTAGGAACAAGAGGTTGAATTAACACATACAGCAAATGTATGGATATTTACGTGTTAAATTTTCTACAGAAGCCCTTACATTACAACAATATTGGGCTTTCAAAATGAAATGCTAAAAAGTATGAAATGACAGAGGTAACATTGCTGGCATTGCTTTTTCCCCTCTGTTGTGCATGTCTATATATTACAATCTAGACTTTAAATTACATACTTGCGTGCCAGTTTCCCAAGTACTTCAAGTTCACTCACTAGAGCTGCTGATTTTTTATTTGCTTTGTTTGATGTGAGGTGCCATACTTAATTTTGTACAAAGCTTTCAAACTCTGTGCTAAAATATATTTTTCTTTTATGTTTCAATTGTACATACATAGCTATTATTAGCAACACCCAGTAGCTTCCCAAACTCAAATGTTTCTATACTTATAACATGCCTATGAAGTTAAGTATTTTGACCTCTGCTTTACCCATGCAGAGTTGAGGCATGCAAAGATTAAGTACCTTACTCAAAGCTGTGCAGGAAATCTGTGGGAGAGGCAGTTATGGTACCAGCAGCGTCTCCGTAGTAGTTCTGTTTCATAGTCATAAAATCATCTTCCTTCTGTGGCTACACTTTTGCCTCATTCACTCTCTATTACTATTTCTCTCACAGTAATTATGAGAGAAATGGATATGGTCATGTCTCTATATTCAATCTATATTGAAACTCATAATGTACCATGTAATAGTTATGGATAAAAAGGAGTACAAAAACTGGACTTGAGCCTGAAATCATTACACAGCTTTCCATTTCCCACATTCATAATGAAAGAAGCAGAAATACTTTAGAAAAATACATTACATGATAGTCTTGAAATACATTGTAATGTGTAAGTCCAAGTCGTGAGGCTCCAAACTGACAGTGTTGCATTTGCTCTTTCTTGGTATTTTATTAAAGGGTCTTTGAAAACTTAAGTTCCTGCAATGCAGTGTTTTTTCAAGCTGTTCCCTTAATTTTTAAAACATAAGCAGGAAAGGACTCCCATTATATTCAGCTCTTGCCGTACATACCGTGTATGTGGTACAGGCAGTAAAACAGGAGCCACTGGCATGTCCTGTATTGGAACTTACATTTTGTGGAAGAAGCCTCCTGCAGAGAGTAGAATCTTTCAGTCTGCGACACGCTGCTTTTTTCCTCATGCAAGTCTGCTTATCTTAGGGCAAGGCATAGCGCAGCTTACAAGCATTCCTGAGAAATGAACGCATGTGCAGGATCAGTGGAATGGTGGCATACCACTAACAGTTCATGTTACAGTACCCATTTTGTAGAACACACTTTTTTATGGACAAAATTGCAATCTGTCTTTACAACCTGCCAAAGGGCATATCTTTGATGTAGACCCGATATGTCAACTCACTTTGTACTTTGCAGCACACTACAGCAATGCTTATGTACAACCTGGGCATTATCTCCATACCAGTTTTCAGCTTTTTGTGTCTGATAAACTAAGATGGAACACTTAAAAAAAAGAGAACAAAAGAAAATATTTAAAGGAATGAGGAGAAACATCCTGTCTCTTCTCTGTCTTTCAGTTGATCCTCATTTGGTGAAACCATATTGTTGTTTTCTGCTCATACGTGGAACTCATAAAAATTGAATAGAAAGGTTAAACACTTGAGTAGTTTAAGCAATTTGTAATGATTCCTTTCAGTTGAAAAAACTCACATCCGTTTAGTTTCATCCGTTCTTAAACTTACAAGGACTCTCATGCAGCTGCTGGAAGTACTGAAATAGTGAATTCTGCCTCAATAATTTAATGACATAAGATAGTGCATAAAAAATATCAAAATGAAAAATCATAGAATCATAGAATACCAGGTTGGAAGGCACCTTAAGGATTGTCTGGTCCAACCTTTCTTGGCAACGGCACGGTCTAGACAAGAAGGCCCAGAACCCTGTACAGCTGAATCTTAAAAGTGTCCAATGTTGGTGAATCCACCACTTTCCTGGGGAGATTATTCCAATGGCTGATTGTTCTCACTGTGAAAAAATTTCCTTTGGTGACCGATCCTAATCTTCCCAGGATTAATTTGTACACATTACCCCTCGTCTTTTCCATGTGACTTCTTGTAAAAAGGTAGTTTCCATCTTCTTTGTATCCATCCTTTAAATACTGGAATATGGCAGTAAGGTCTTCCCTAAGCCTTCTTTTTTCAAGGTTGAACAAACCCAGTTCTCTCAGCCTTTCCTCATATGGCAGGCTTTCCAATGCTTTGGTCATCTTTGTGGCTCTTCTCTGGAGCCTCTCCAGCCTGTCCACGTCTCTTTTGCACATCAGGGTCCAAAACTGAACATAGTATTCCAGGTGTGGCCTGAGAAGCTCTGAGTAGAGTGGCATAATGACTTCTTTATCTCTGCTGGTGATGCCCTTGTTGATGCAACCCAGCATCCTGTTGGCTTGCTTTGCTGCTGCAGCACACTATTCACTCATATTGAGCTTGTTGGCCACCAGGACCCCCAGGCCCATTTCCACAGAGCTGCTCCCCGGCTGGTTAGATCCCAACTAGTGCTGCACTCCTTGATTATATTTTCCCAGGTGCAAGACCTTACACTTTTCCATATTGAACTTCATAAGATTCTTGTTAGCCCAGCCTTCCACCCTATCCAGGTCTTCCTGCAGTGTGGCTCTCCCAAAGTGTCCACTTCCCCACTCAGTTTGGTATTATTGGCAGACTTCACCAGGGTCCACTTGATCCTATCATCCATATCACTTATGAAGATATTAAACAGCATTGGGCCCAATATCGATTTCTGGGGAACCCCACTTGTGACAGTTGCCTGTTTGGAAAGGAGCTATTTACCACCACCCTCTAGGTGAGGCCTGTCAACCAGTTCCCCACCCACCACACAGACCACTTGTCTAGACTGTAACACATCGGTTTCCCTAGGAGGAGGCTGTGGGGAACCATGTAAAAAGCCTTGGAGAAATCCACGTAGACAATGTCTACCACTCGCCCCATATCAACCAAGCAGGTTATTTTGTCGTAGAAGGCAATCAGGTTTGTCAAGCACGATTTGCCCCTGCTGAATCTGTGCTGGCTTTTCCCAATCATGTGCTTCATTTGACTTGTGATAGACCCCAGGAGGATTCATTCCGTAACTTTTCCAGGAACTGAAGTAAGACTGATGGGCCTGTAATTTCTAGGATCCTCCTTTAAGCCCTTCTTGTAGATGGGGGTGACATTAGCCTTCTTCTAGTCTTCTGGGACGTCCCCTGATCTCCACAACTTCTCAAAGATTATGGAGAGGGACCTCAATGTCAGCCAGCTCTCTTAACATCCTTGGGTGGATAATGTCGGGGCCCATCAATTTGTAGGGGTCAAGCTCCTGTAATAGTTTGCATACCTACTCTTCCTTCACTGACGGTGGGTCTGTGTTTGCATCAGCCTGGATTTTTGTTCCTGAGGCCTAGGGCCAAACAGTGCTGGTAAAGAAAGTGTTGCAAACCTCTGCCTTTTCAGTGTTGTTGCTGACTAATTCACCTCACCTGCTTAACAGTGGGCTAATATTTTCCTTCTGTTTCTGCTTATTGTTTACGTACCTGAAGAACCCTTTCTTGTAGTTTTTGACATTTCTGGCCAAGTTCAATTTGAGCTGAGCTTTTGCTTTTCTAATTGCATCTCTGTATGCCCTGGCAATACCCTTGTAGTTCTCAACAGGTGTTCACTCACTTTTGCATCTCTGGTACACTTCTCTCTTGGTTTTGAGCAGACTCAGAAGCTTGCAGTTAAGCCAAGGTGGTCTCTTGCTCTGCCTACTTCCCTTATCTTTAAAGGGGATGAACTGTTTTTGTGCTTCCAGGAGACTGTTCTTGAAGCACTTGCTAGCTCCTTTATGCTCCACGGAGGCTTCCCACGGAATCCCTCACAACTGAGCTCTGAGTGAGCTGAAGTTTGCTCTTCTAAAATCTAAAACTTTTATCTTAGTACTAACCTTCAGCGTGCTCAGCAGAATCCCAAACTCCACAATATTGTGGTCACTGCAGCCAAGGCTATTGCTAACCGAGATAGTACAAAGCAGGTTTTCTTGGTTTCCGAGTAGCAAGTCTAGCACTGCCTCATTGTGCCTGGTTGGCACATCTAATATTTGTATGAGAAAGCAGTCCTCTACACATTCCAGGAACTCAATGGATGACATCTCAGCTGCTGTATTGTTGTTCCAACAAATGTCTGGGTAGTTGAAGTGATCCATAAGAACCAGGTTCTGTTGACCCGAAACTTGCTTAAGTGACCCAAATACTGTTTCGTTGGCCCTATCGTCTTGGTTTGGAGGTTGGTAGCAGATGCCTACTGTAAGATCCCTCTTGGAGATGACCCTTCTGATCTTGACCCAGAGGCATTCAATAGGGCTTCCACAATTGCTGTAGTTGACTTCTATACATTCAAGGTTCTCCTTAACATAGAGCACAGCTCCCCCTCCTCTTCTTCCCTGCCTGTCCTTATGAAACAGCCTATATCCATCCATCACAATCTTCCAGTCATGTGAATTATCCCACCATGTTTCAATTATTCCTATGATATCATAACTTTCTGACTGTGCACAGAGCTCCAGTTCCTCCTGTTTGTTTCCCAGGCTGCATGTATTGGTATATATACACTTGAGGTGATTGGTCTTCTGCTTCTTATCTTGGCAGGCACCTAAGGAACAGCTGTCACTGCTCAGGTTGGCCTGGCTTATTCCCTAGTGGGTTGCAATGGCGTGAGCGTTGCCACCTTGGACCTCACCCCTGAAGTCCTACAGTTTAAAGCCAGCCTCACCAAGTTGGCCAGCCTGCTGCCAAAGATTCCCTTGTGTCTTCTGGACAGGTGGATCCCATCCCTCCCTAACAGGTTATAGGCATTGAAGAATGTCCTGTTGTCATAAAAGCCAATACCCTCATGATATCACCAGCTACAAAGACAGAAGTTGATTTGCATTATACCTCTATTTCTGGGTGCACCCTTTCCTCTAACTGGTAAAATGGAAGAGAAGATAAATTGGGCACCAATACTTTTTGCTTGCACCCCCAGGGCTTTGTAGTCTTCCTTGATTCTGCCAAGGTTTTGTCTTGCAGTGTCATTCATGCCCACATGAAACAGTAGCAATGGTTAGTAGTCCGAGCTCTTGACAAGTTGCGGCACCCTCTTGGCAACATCTCAGACCTTAGCTCCTGGAAGGCAGCAGACATCTTGGGACGCACTTTCAGGCTGGCAGATGCACACCTTAGTGCTTCTTAACAGAGCCACGCACTATAAGCAGTACTTTTTGTAGTATCCCCTGTGTGCTGACAACAAAACATGTCTAAGGATACTCTGCCACACAAGAACTGATAATAGTTTTAAGTAGGTAGCAGTGATCCAACTTCTGTCGTTTGACTGCCAGACACGATCCTTTGTTATTTGTGATGTAAAAAGGTGAGAGGTCTGAACAAAATGAGTGGAGACTGCCCACTTTGGGAATGCAGAGCTCAGCATATGTATGAAGCATAGAACATCTGCCTATGAAGGGTGATAATTTATGGTAACATTTTAAAAGGATTATTTATTAATAGCTTGCCCTTATTATTGGCCTCTTCTCTTTCCTGTAAGTGGTGTTTTGAAACACAGTTCAGTTAATTCTCTAACACGAGTTGACAATAAAGCAAGAATGAGAACAGCAGTGCTTGTTGGGTTCTTCGTGTATTGGATGTTCTCTCCAGTATTTTTGCTTTTTTTTCTCCAAATTTCATCCTGAAAGAAAGGTTTTCTTATGTTACTGAAGACTATGTGCTTTACAATGCTATGGAGAGTCCTCAGGGTTCAGATGACGTGTGCGTATTGGGTGAGTAATCTTCGTACCTTAATTCTTGTATTTCTTGCACTAGTCTGCTGACAGGATCCAGCTGTTAACTAAGAGTTGTTCTCTTGCTCCTGTAAACTTTAAGAAAATTATACTAATTAATTAAGGAAACCAATGCTGAAAAAAACCCTGAAAATCAACAAAAGCCCATTGGAATTGTTAATTTGCATGTTACTATTTAATGTGTCTGGCTGTCCAAAAGCTGGTTGTTGCTTTGTCTGGTTTGCTAAGATAGTGGAGTTGAAACAGATCATATAGAGGTATAGAAGTATTTTTGCATTACATCTTCATATTGAAAACCACAAGTGAAACAAAAAATTAGAGTAACTTCTGTGTAGCTAGACTATTGATGATAATCCCTTTGACTTTTATCTTAAGTCTTTGCTTTTGTTACTATAAATAACATTTTAAAGCATTGTGTGAAAAGAGCTTCATGTATCTTTAAAAATGGGAGATTTGACATAACTTTGTTTTATGGTATTAAGGATTTCTTTGTTGTTGGCTTAACAGAGACCTACTATTATTTCCATATTTGTTCTGAGTTAATTCTTTTTCAGACATGCAGAAACATTGTGGCTTGGGAAGTTTTGATGGCCTTTCCCTTTGATCCACAATCAATGCTGCTTTGAAGAGCTATATTTTATTTTGGTTTGCTCTAGGGTTTCCTCCAATTTGTTTTATTCAAAGTAATTTTTGTACTTGTTAGACAAGGTTGAGCCTGCACTTATTTTTTTTTTTTTTTGCCGTCTGTGGTTGTGTTTAAAGTGTCAGTATTTTATTTTGTTAGTATGAAATAATACAGAGATTATTGTGGCTTAATATTTTTTATTTTAAAAGGTAATCTGCAAGTAAAATATAAATGTAGTCTATTTCAGCTACCTTTTGCATTTTCATCGGGCAGATTGAGAGGAATGAGATTCTAACTCTTGAGACAGCCCTTTAACCCTTGGCGTCACAGACCTTTAGGAAGCCAGGAACACAACCCAGGAATGGGACCTTTTCTCAGTAATGTCATATTACTTCTATCAAAGCAGGGTAATATAGGAGAAAACCCTTATAGGAACCTAAATATGAGCATTCCTCAACAATGAGATGGTGTTCTCAGTGCCTTAAGGTATGGTTTAATGCTCACTGTAACAGTGAATGCTTCCAGTGGCTCTTGGCTTACCTTTCTCTGTAGAAGAACCAGTATTTTCCTGTCATACTCATGTTTCTGTTGAAATAACTAATCTGTTTTTCCTTCTTCCAGCAGTTGACAAGTTTCTCACAAACAAGATTTGGTCAGTTTCACGTGAACTGGTGGAATCATAGTGAAGTAGTTTCCACTAACCACACCCAGTAGTTCCCACTACCCACTCTTCACAGCTAGGTTGCTCCAGTTCTGCTAGCCCAGTTCACCAATTCCCATGATCAGACCCTGTAATTGCAGCATCCTAGCCTGGACCAGTAGCACGCTCTCCTCAAGGAGAAAAGTGAAACTCACTGTACTTCCTGCCGGAGCCTTTCTTTGTTCTTTATACTCTGACCAGTGGATTACAGTCACTTTGCGAGTCATTTGCTAAACTTGACCTCTTGGCCTTGGAGACCTCTTGGCCTTGGACTAATAGGTTTTTTTTTTAAATGTTGTAAGCTTCAAAATGTTTTCTATTTTCCTGGGTGTCATGGTGATAGTCTTGGCATTCCCTGTAAATAGCGGTAACTAAATAGTGGCCTCTTTTTCCACTATGTCTGCTATCAGGACCTGGGAGAAGGTGTGATTAGTCAAAATTATTTCATTACAATTCCATGGGTTCCAGTTGAAATTGATCAGATCCTCCTTTTGGGAAACTTACAGATGAAGGAATCAAATATAATAGCATCATAGAATAGTTTGGGTTGGAAGGGACCATTTAATCTCTTATCAACTTTGAATGAGAGTCATCCACCCCAAAGAAACCCAAATCATTGACGTACTACCCCTCAGAGGCTACTCTGTCTTTGTGATGTCCTGCTAGATAGTTTCCTATTGGTAGAGTTACTTTCCTGGGAGGAGATGTACCTACTGAGAATGTAAAATGCATAGAGAGATGCCTTCTTATCTGCAGCTAATCTTAGGAGGGGAATGACCTACATCTCTCTGAATATCATACCTTAAGCAGACCAGTACCTAAAGATATCCACTTATGACTATGGTACTTTAGCACAGACATCATAAGTATCAGGTGACAGTTAATAAGCCATCTGGCAGTGCATTCCTTCTTCCTAGAGCCTCTTTGGTTTCAGTGCACTGATTGGGGTTGGGGACTGCACTTACTGGTGGAGGGATCTAGAGCAGCACCATTCACTCTGGTCTAAGCAAGCTTTGGTGTTTCTGGCATTGGAACTGGAAACTGGGGGGGGGATCTCGTGTTTTTATCCTTCAAATGTGAAGAGTTCAGCTTGCTTTAATGGCTTGAGCTCAGCAGGACAAAGTCTGTGTGTAACCTGGCATGTAGCTTTTCTCAATATCAGAGAACCTTTTAGTTGAGGTTTTTAACATATGGGATCCAGCTGTTACATTGCAGGTTCTGAGTCTGATGTGGCATCCTGTACCTCAGGTGTCTGAGGAGACTTGTTTTGTCTTGAGTTCATTGTCATTGAGTTCAGTTTCTGTCTGACAACCTTTGCCAAGATCGGCAACCACAGTTCAGGGTGTGCTTTGGAATCATCACGGGCATTCACAGACTTATTAAGAGGATTGGGCTATAGTTCTCTAGAAGACATTCCAGGTCATGTCCTAGTTTATTGTTCATGATTTTGGAGCATCAGAAAGTTATTTAGAAGGCACACATTACCTACTCTGTTTTAAAACTTGTCCTCCTATATGCATAGATTGGTCTAGCCTAGCCTGTGGTGATGAGGTTTACTTACTTCATTAAGTGATAACAGATTTGATTGTTTTTCTTTCAGTTCCATCGGTTTAAACTGAACGAATTCCACATCCAGATGTTTCAATGCATCTATTGATGTCTATTTTAGGATAAATGTTAATTCTTTTTATGTCTCAAAATTCCCAGTTATCCACCAGCTGCTGGGATATCTATTTGCATTGCTTTATCAGAGAAGCATGTGACATCCCATGTCACTACACTTATGTGCCATTATTTCCTAGCAAGGGTAATGTGAGAAAATAGACCCTTATTGGCCATAGTGTGCTGTCATTCTTCTGGACCAAGATTCTGGCAGTGATCTCAAAATCATGACACTCTGATCACACCAGCTTCTTTCATCTTATTTGGCATTTCTGTCATTTAGAAATTCTAAACATGTAAGACCAATGAGAACCTCTTTAGAATTCGGTGTTTAGAGTGGGAAAAACATCTTAATTAGAGCATTAGAGATGACTTTGGTAATCATAGAACCGATAATGATAGTAGATGAAGTTGGAAGGGGCCTCAAGGTCACCTTGTCTGTTTAGACTTGAAAATAAGACACATGCCCAAATTAGTTTTAGTTTTGTGAAATCAATAAAATCATGTGGTGACTTCCATTACCCTAGGAGCTAGGACTTTGCTGGCCTTTGCCAGAACCTGGTCTTTTTTTTTGTGTAATTTCACATCCTACTTAAAAAATGGGATAACTAGGAGAATAAAATGATTATTAAAAGTTGTCCGATGGGAATGATTTAAAATTCAAATGTATCGTTACCTCTTTCTTTCTGACAGTGACTAGACAGAAAACATCAGTTTTCTTGTACAGATTGAGAATTTTGTATTCGTTTAATGGTGTTCATTCACATTCTCTGCTTTTTTGAGGCTTTTTTGGACTTAGTTGGATTTTTTTTTGGCAGTTTGATGTAGCAATGCTACAGCAGGTTCATACTTAGAACAGTATGCTTAATGCATTCTAATCTATTTCATAATTCATTTCATTCATCGTGCAGGTTTTTGAGACATCTTGCAAGCACTCATCTTCTGAGAAAGAAAAAAAAAGTAAAATAACATAGTGGGGCTCACTCTCTAGCTGTGGAATAAGCTCAGTAAATCACTGTTAAAGACATTGTCAAATAAGTTACTGTTGAAGTTACTATATTAATAACTTTCTGTTACTGGTTTCAAGATGACCCATGGCTCCACAAGTGTGTACCTTCCTGAAGATGTCAGGGACTACCAAGCATTTGCCTGGATTGTTCTTGTACTGAGGTCTCTCCATTTCAAACTATTTTTTGGCCAAGAATAATAAAAATCTGTGTAACCGATTTTGCTACATTAGCAATCCTTGTCAAACAGGTTGCTTGTCTTCCTTTTGTCCTGTTCCCGGGATGCTGTGCTGTCAAGTTGTGTTGCATTATTAAACATCTCCTGTGTGTTAAGCACACGTCAGCAGAACGGCTGGACAGTTCAGCAGGTGCTTGCGTCCATCAGGCCATCGTAGAAAAGAAAGGGGAAGCAGTAGTATAGAGCATGAGCTGTGTTTTATGAAGCTACTGATCTTTTAAAATAACTGTGGGGATTCTTGTGATGATTTATTTCACTCTGCCTGGTACATCTGTGCACCTGGAAACTTTGAATATAGATCACAGCACAACAGTGACCTCCCGGGCAATAGCCGAAGTAGCTTCTGCCAGGGATCTCAGTAGAAAATATTCGATGGGAGGACAGAATAAGGATTCAATGTTTTGATATGGTCCCTTGAATTCCTGACACAGCAGCCCAAATCATATATACACATGATTGAGATTATATTATATATGTGTATATATATATATGTCAAGTATTGGGTTACAGCCCTGTGAGATTGACTGGGAGAATCACAGAAACAAGTCCATGTCTCTGGGTCATTCGGTCTGCCCAGAAGGAGCCCCAGCATCCTTTGGGTAGACAGTTAGCAATAGCAAGAAATGGGCACTGCTCCCAGCTCTTGGGTTGGTCCAAGTTGTGTGTTTGTTTCATCTTGCAAAACAAATTCTTTGTGCTAAAATGCTGTTCCTCCAGTCAGTGTTCAGAGATCAGCAGACTCACTGCCCGTTTCTCTATTGCTTTTGGAAAGTGGGCTACACGTCTGAATGGAACTTGTCAATGATAACCAACCTATGTCTTTGTCTTGGTCCAATGCTCCTTGTCCTTACTAAAAGTCTGCTTAGTAAATACTGTGGTTTCTAGGGCACAGGACTGCCCCCCAAAGAGCAGATACTGAAAGAAAATGAAATTACTGCTTTAACCTACCTTGAACATTGCAGCTATCTTATGAAGAAGGATCTTTCCTGCCCTGTGTGATACAGTGTTACAACGACAAGAGCCTCACTAAGTGGTTGTGATGTTAAAACATGCTCTTTTTTAGAGTAGTAGAAGCACTTAAGAACTACAGGGCTGTGGCTTCAGAGGTAAATTTGGAGATTTTTATCAGTCTGGCTGTGCAAGTTCCTGCATGCTGTATACATGCATTGCTGATGATTGTTGAATTTACTAAGTACCTCCACAGGAACTTCTGAGTACCTGTGCTATGATCAGCCCTTCACAGTAAATGTTTGATGTTCCCTGTAACCATTGTGGGTTATTCATTTAGCCTCCAGGCCCACAACAGTGGTGGCGCTTGAGGAGGAGACTGCAGAACTCATATACGGCTGTCTGGGGAGTTTTCCGATGAAAGAGATCATAAATGTGAGAGAAGTGAACAAACAGATGCTTGACTGACTGAAGGGTTCAGGATACAGTGTTAGAGAGAAGTAATAGGAGGAGTGGGCAGAGTGAAAGGCCTTGAGGATAAAGTCAGTGTCTGAGCAATCATTTGAGCTATTGTGCTTCACGGACTCCAAAACGGTAGTCTTTCGACTGCTCTGTGAACTACGGATTGAAGAAGTTCAATAGAAGATGGGAAACTAGAAAAAATTGTGGAGTATTAGATTCAAAGCAGTTGATCAAAAATGTTTTCTATGGATTTTAGAAGTTAGATCAGAAAAGCATTGTCTTATCATGTTTTAATCTATTTAGAAAAAACAACCAACGAACCAAAAAAAATCTAAAATAATCTTTCAAATTAGTATGGCCTAAGTGTTTTGTTTTGGCTTTTTTTTTTTTTTTCAGGGACCTGTTAGAATTTCTTGTAGATTAATGAAATAATTGGTATGTTGCAAAAGAGAACACTTCTGCCTCCATTAATTTGTGGGATTACCTACTTTGCTTAGAGATAGATTGTTTGACACATTATCAAAATATTCCATCTTCCTATAATTCTCAAAGTCTTTTAACAGTTCCATTAAATTAAAAAACAGCAAAAAAAGAAAATCTCTTGTCTGAGTAGTCAATTTTAACTATCCTTAATGAGGACAGACTCAGTTTCATACTGTAATTTTCATGTGCTAAGTCATTATATTAGTGTCTGAGCTGTAGGAGAATGTTTCAAGCTATTAAAAGTGATGTTAAATAAAGTAAAATAATGCTCCTGTCTTCATTCTGAGCCAGATCTAAAAAGCGTCTGCCTAGATAACTGAGGTCGGTATATATGCATGGTGATAGGGAAACGCATCTGAAAGAGCTGCAAAGAGAATGAGTGTTTTTAAAAAAATAAAAAAATCACTGCACCTGTATGCTGTTACCAGCATTTATAGAGCTGTTATGGCAAGAAGCTTCATGTGTTAGTTAAAGTGTTGTTAAATGCTGTAGTTAATTTTATAGAAAAATATGGGTGTGTAGAGGGAGGGAAGGGATCTGGGGAAAGCATTCTGAGGATTACTGTTCAGAAAAAAACCAAGGTTTTACATGCTACATACATACATAATAATAGTTATGAAGCTTATTACTTTTAGTACTTGCATACATTTTCTGGGATTAGTAGAAGAGAATGAAACTGGGTTTGTGTCTGCTGGAATGTCACGTGGTGAAAAGACAGTGTGCCTGGCTGATACTGATGTAACCCTGGGGAGGAAAATGGTAGTACTATATTGGGAGTGGTGAAGAAGAGATGGAGGTGTTCTTGTAACAATGAGAAGCACAATAGGAAATATACTGAAGGAAGGAAAAAAAAAATAAATCTACGACTGACAATGAAAGAAATCAGGAAAAAAACCCAAATGCCTTCTGAATTCTAGGATAAAGTTGTATTTAATTTGTTTGTTTATTTATTTTCGTACCATTTCACTTAATTAGATAACTGGCTAAAGTCCCAAAACCTTCATCTTTAAAGTTTGGATTCTTCTCAAACTTTGGTAGCATAAGAATCGCAATGAAACACCGAGATAAAAAAATTCTGTCTTCTCTCCTCAAAAAGTTCAGGGCCTTTGTCTTGGAGATTAAATGCTATGTTTTGATTATGTTGCATTCTGTTTATTTTTTAGAACATGTTCCCTTATGGGTTATCTCAGCCAAAGGAGTATTGTTGAAATTATAAGTAATCCCTTTGAAATAACTGAAAAGACCCATTTGAAACATTTTCTCATCCATTTGGTAGTAAGATCTCCTATTAGAATTCTCAGAATTGGTTTCAAATTGTCTTGCCCAGGTTACTTCTAGAGCAGCAAAAAATACAAATCTCCTAGAATCTCCCATGTCCAAATGTCTCTCTGATGTGATGTTTGAATATGAGACTGTGGTAGTTTTCTTGTTGTGATTCTGGACACCTTTGTTTATTTCTGTTTTAACCTCTGAGGACATAGCATGTAAATGTCCTAAATATAATTTTATGTCTTTGGATGAGATTGTCTGGCACAGTTAAAGGAAGATTGCATTCCTGGATTTGAACTGTAAGGCTAATTTCGTTACTAATTATCTTTGTTTCAAAGGTACGGTATGAGTTCAGTAGTTACACTGGAAGCCCAAGTTGAGGCAGTGTAACTTAAAACAGTTTTAATTTTTCTTGTCCATTTATTGTTAGCTATTTTTGGAGGGAAATGGAAGATTATTATCCACTTCTAAAACATTAAATATGAAATGATGTGCCTAAACGCCATAGACATTGAATTTATTTGCCAGTAGCATTTCCTAGGAGGTGACAAATTTTATTGCTACATTTGCTGAGGAGATATGACTTTGGGAAAATTCATGTGTATGTATGTTGGTGCTCATAGAAAAAGAATAAAACCCATGACTGAATATACTGTGTAACAGCCATGTGTTGCTCTCTCTTGGTTTACTTTACTTGTGTTACAGTTACTGTCCTGCCTGGTAAGAGTTGAATCTGTTTAATGTATAGTGAGGGGTCTTTGGTTAAGAAATATGCTGTGATATTAAGGACCCTTGGACCCTTAAAAATAGAAGCTTGTCTTGAACAGGAAGCCTAGCTTTATAAGAAGTCTCTATTTGTATTCCTTTATAAAATCCTCTGTGTTTCCTCTCTGTTGACCAATTACTTTGTTGTGATTATGGAGTTCGATGATGGCACTTGCATGATGTGTATGGCTGATGGTCATTTCTCACTGTAACCTGGTCGGTGCTTGCCCAGCTTGGCTTGAAGGGGTCAGCCAGTCTTGTAGCTCAGAGTAATGCCTTCAAGCAGGGTCAGGAGTTTGGAGCCTCCACAACAATTGCAGATTATCCTGAACAGGTTTTTCCCCCATGGAGGAGGAAGACATGTTCCGTATTTTGGTTTGAGATGTGATTACAAACTGTTGGTTTAACAATGAGCATTTTGTCTCCTTACAGACTCCAGTTTTGAAGTCACAGTTCACCTTTCTTCTTTATAGGCAAGAGGTCGTATTTAATTTGTTTACCTATGCCAAGTGATTGGGCCTGTTGGTTTAAATCTCTAAGGGAAATTGGCATCCAGCTGGTGGACAGTTGTACTGATGAGGAACCATTGATTTTTCTCTCCTATCAATAAGAAATGTCCTTAGCTTTCATTATACTTCTTCCCTGCCATAATGTTGCCCTGTTACCTGGCTGGTCTCACTGTCAGGGCAGCTCTTGGTTGCTGATCGCATTATATGTAGATGTGATTAACAGCCTGATAAAAATGTTTAAGCCAATACTTGAGAAGCCTAGATAAAGATAATGCTTTGTGGTGAGAGCTTTTTAATAATGTGTTCTGTTTGATGTAAACCAGTTGTAAAGAATTGCTGTTTTTAACAGAAAAAAACCTTTTATATCAAGGATTAAAGTTTACCCAGCTTGGCATGATTTAGCAGTATCTAGAAAAAGAGAATTTAAGAAAATACTTCATTTTTGGGGAAAATAATTCTTTCCTTTTTAGCAGAACTTTTGCTTATCATGTTTTTTTTTTACATCACAGTATTATCTGAAGTATTTTCTTTCATAAGGAGTGGGGACCATGTAAACAAAATATTCTGTGTGTATTTCTCCAAAGTGATAGGTTTTTGAAAAATTATTAACTTAAATTTAGGATGGTCAGATTATTTTACAAGGTTCCTGGAAAGAGGTGAGCATGTAACTTTTCTCAAAACTTGAGAAATGCTGTTCCTTCTATCCCAAGCTTTGTTTATGTATTTATATATGAATACAAACACAGATACAGAGCCATTATATTTTCTTTCTAATCTGCCTGTGTTGTGATAAATGTTTCTTAGTAATAGTTGTTAAATAGATATTTAACCACATATTACCTTTAAACAGATATTACCAAATATATCTATAAACCACCAGCATGCACTTCAGTTCTGCAATAAGTAATGTGTTTAACAGGACAAGCGTGGGTGGACTTAGGTGACGAGATGGGGGAAAGGACTGTGTGGAAAGACTGATAAGAAGGACTGAACAAATAAACGACACAAAATGGATATGAGTTAGTGAACTACAAAATATTCTCCTATTTTTGAAAATCTTAGATGAGTAATTGTCAACTGTGCCATCTGTAAGTAATGTGGGCTTCCAAACTTGTGGCAATTAAAACTGCCTAGCCTCCCACTCCAGCCCTTTATTTTATTCTGTGTACAAGTCAGTACTGAAGACTAATCTCTTATGACATTAATCGTCTCATGAGGAGAGACAGAATAAATCACAGTAGCCCTTCCTCTCTTCACTCATGAAGATAAATGCCATAACATGATGGCTGATCTTTGTTATGACACTAACCATTATATATTTAACAGAGATAGCAAAATCCCACTGACAGCTAACAAAAGAATTCTCTCTTTACACATTCTATGAGAAGGCTGTATTTCTTTAGTTCAAAAACACGACTTACCATATCTGCTCTCAGAGCAATTTAAGCAGTAGATCTGGATTGTGCCAGTGAACTCTGTTCTCTACACAATGATGTAATGATTCAGACTAATGAAAACTGATGTGAAATAATTGTGCAAGTTTTGGAAGGAAAAAACTGCATAACACCCAAGGACTCCTAAGGTTCTCTTGTATTGTCTGTTCTGACAAGAAAGAATAAGTCTTCCATTTAAAACAAACAAACAAGCAAGCAACACCCCCCCATCCCTCCACCTCCCCAAAAAAACCCCACAACCAAATCCAAACCAAAAACAAACCCAAAGCTTTCATCATTTTTCATTTTGTGGAGATTTCGCTTTCATAGAACTAAAAGTGGCTTTTGTTTTGACAATTTTTCCAGCTTCATCACTCCCTGTATACCTCTTGGGAATTTCTTTCCAGGTCTTCCATGCATTAGACACATTCTGGTCTTTCTTTCTGAGATAGAATTACTAAGAAGGATTCTTAGTAATTTTCTGTGTCTTTGCTTGCTTATTAATTTGAAGGGAGTGATGCTGTGTATCATCCTGTGAGTGAGGAACAGAGCAAACAACTGAGTTGTGAAGTTTATGGACTTCTCTTTTGACGTGAAGAGGATCAATGTGACTTATACTGGCTTTTCACCTAAGCATCAAAATGTGCTGTAAATTTCATGAGGTAGTTTCATGCCATCTATCTGTATAGTTTTTACAGCTTTATTTTTATGTTTGCTGTCATTAACCATATTTTAGTAACATGGATAGAATTGCTTTTCGGTTGGTTAAATGTATTCATAGTGCATCAGTAGAGTCAATGTCAGTTGCAGCATGAAACTTTTCTTACCTTTTTAGTGGGCGAGTTTTACCTGGATGAAATACTTAAAATGTCCAAAACTAATACGTAAGAATATTTAGATAGAATGATAGAGTGCATAGTTTAAAATACTTTATTTGTATTCTGATGTTCTTTCCCCCCCACCCCTCTTTTTTTTTTTTTTGTTTTCTCTTTTGCCTTCTGGAAATCTTAGATCTGTATCTTTAGGACACTGTCTAACAAGATAAGCTCTGATAGGAAAGCAATGGCAAGAAAACCGGCATAACTGTCACCTCCTATTAAATTTGGTACATTCAGAGAGTAGCCAGTAGGAATTTTATTTCTCACATAAAAAGTAACCCTTACACATTACATTTGCCTGAGGAAACGAAGTGATGAAGGCTTTTAAAACAAACACATACTCATTCTCTCTGTTATTTTTGTGGGAAGTTTTACTCATATTTTTTTTTTATTTTACTATGTTGAAACGCAAGTTACACAGCAAACCTTTCCGTGTCTCAGAAAAAAAAATAATCTGTTTCAGCTTTCAATAGAGAAACAGCATATATGAAAGTGAATATGTTTAGGGTTTGGTGCTTCTCAGTATTTATTTTTTTTATTCCCTTAGTAGTGATGAATGTATTCACAATGGTGGAAGTTCTTTCCTCTGTTGTCTGTAATACTGATTTCCTCTGTAATCCTGCAGCTGACAGGACACTCATATCCATTCCACTCCATTAGTTCCAGTCACCTAAGCATCACCTCTCTTCATTTTGTACAGGGGTAGGTGCCAAAGCGGAATATTTATCCCTGCTGGAATTAGAGGCATTTCAGGATTGTGGCCTGTGTGATCACCAAATGAGTGCTGATTTCGGTAACATTTTTGGGTGGCAGAGCTGTGTTTTGCTCCTGGCCCCATTTCTGGAATAATGATTCGTAGTTGTAAACGGCTTTGACCCATGTTTTTTCAGCTGGGTGCACTGATACAGAAATTGAAACTTCTACTCTAAACTAAATAGGCAAGGAGTATAGTCTGCAAGCAAGAGGAGGTTCACATTACAATTTGTCCTGTCAGCGCCTAAGAGCTACAGTGTGCTCCAAGCTAGTTGTTCAGTATTGACTGTCTAGGCAGCACTTATGTACCTGTGGGGGGGTTTTGGGGAACCCATGGCAATGAGCTGCATTTGTATGGATGTGCTAATGTTTCAGGAGGTAGAGGACATAGGAGTGTAATGTGGGAGT
The DNA here is from genome assembly GCF_964199755.1 of Larus michahellis. Classification (NCBI taxonomy): domain Eukaryota; kingdom Metazoa; phylum Chordata; class Aves; order Charadriiformes; family Laridae; genus Larus; species Larus michahellis. The sequence goes on from NC_133897.1 coordinate 122,647,886, forward strand.
GTACTGTCGTAAGGACAAGGGAAGAAAGGTAGAATAGAATCATGGAATCATTTAGGTTGGAAAAGACCTTTAAGATCATCGAATCCAACCATTAACCTAGCACTGCCAAGTCCACCACTAAACCATGTACCTAAGCCCCACATCTACCCGTCTTTTAAATACCTCCAGGGATGCTGACTCTACCACTTCCCTGGGTACCATTTTCCAATGCTTGACAACACTTTCAGTGAAGAAATTTCTCCTAATATCTAATTTAAACCTCCCCTGGTGCAACTTGAGGCCATTTCCTTTTGTCATATTGCTTGCTACTTGGGAGAAGAGACTGACCCCCATCTCTCTACTGCCTCCTTTCAGGTAGTTGTAGAGAGCGATAAGGTCTCCCCTCAGGCTCCTTTTCTCCAGGCTAAACAACCCCAGTTCCTTCAGCCGCTCCTCATGAGACTTGTGTTCTAGACCCCTCACCAGCTTTGTTGCCCTTCTCTGGACATGATCCAGAACCTCAATGTCTTTCTTATAGTGGGGGCCCCAAAAATGAACACAGTATTTGAGGTGGGGCCTCACCAGTGCCGAGAACAGGAGGATGATCACTTGCCTAATCCTGTGGAAAGGTGGGAGATAAGGAAGTTAGGGGTATTGCAACACCACAGAAGATCAGAGTATCACTTTGAGATTAGAGAAAGGCTGGGCAGGGTGGGAGGCAATGGGGTATTGTGATAGAAAGCAAGAAGAGGGATGGCTTGCATGGCTAAGCAGAGTCTGGAGGCTGGACTGCACTGTCAGAATTGAGCAGTCATTCTGAGAATCTGGGTGCTCCGTCGCTTGAACTGAAGTCATCGCTAGTAATCCTGCTGCTAATAATGGAACCCATACCAGGGTAACACGTTTGATATCCTGCTCACTGGGGTATGTGTCTTTGATCCTGATCTTACAGAAATCTGGTAGGATTCTGTGTGCTCACTGGGTTCATCCTGTTACAGTCACTGAGGTGTTTACAGATCGAGGCTTACAGAGCCTTTAAGTGAGTTCCTGGTTGCTTGGCCAGGCTCATTGCATTAGTAAAGAGAGAAATACAAAGGTTACCTTTTGTTTCAGTATGTTAGACCAGATTAATAAGTTGTTATAAGACGGTTGTTTAGGGTTGAAAACTTTACTCTGTGTTTTCTGGTGTGATGGACGAGGTCACTGTCAATGGCAGGATGTCATTGCTGCTAGAGCTTGTGTCTTTTAAAGGAATAACACAATTGCATGTTTAATTTTAACTGAATTGTACTACAATTTCTTTTGAATTCAGAATGCCAGTGTACAGCTTATCTAGAATTTCCAAACACTGCTGCTGCCTTTCTATCAGTTTAAAATATGACATAATAAATAAATTAGAAAAAGAACAATAAAAGGGTCTAGACATCTCAGAACAATCCTCAAACCAGACAGTCAAAGCAATGGAACGAACAAACAAATCATTCAGCTTCTTTCTTGGTCTTTCCTTTCATTCAGTATTTTAGGAGATGATAATGCCTTGCATACGTATCTGGCAGGTTAGCAAAGCTAGGCACTTTCAGACTGACTTGCAAACAAATTCCATAGTAGAAATTCTCTTGCAGGAAACACTTTCCCAGTTGTTCCCTGTAGTTCATGCTAAAGGAACTGTAAAGTGGCCTTGACTGAAAGAGGCGTGGGGAAAAATGTTTTTTTGGGTGTACTTTAAAGCATTTGAGCTCTATAGGTCAATTGCATTACATCCGAACCTAAAAAAAGTGTGGACTATCAAGCATGCACATAACCGATGTTAAAATTTAATTTAATGTATTTCAGCAGGTTTAGGTATTTTGGTGTGTTGCTTTCTTGTTCATGTTACATCTTTGTTCCTTTCCTTGATTGATTTTACTTTTCTTTCTTATCTGTAGTGATGCATGGATTACAGAGACAAATTCATAGTATGGAGCATACCGTGAAAGACATGTCTTATGAAACACACCTTCTTCTACTCAGATTTTATAACTTCCTTATTGCAACTGAACTGCCCAAAGCCAGAAGTCCTACCAGGAGAGAAATTACTCCCATTTCAGCTTCTTTTAATATTTTAGGACTTAGAAACTACTCTTTACCTTTCTCTTAATCACCATCAGCAAGAGCTCCATGAGTATCTATTTGACATCTTATGTTAAAATAACTTGTAGCGCATCTTCCCTTATTTTCATTCCTTTTTACTCTTTTTCATGTATCATGTACCCTCCCTCCTCTCGATTTTTTTTTTCTGTTTTCTCCTCTTCATCCATCTCTATGCACTTCCTTTCTTCCCATACTCTGTATCCTACCCTACCCTCCTCTCCTAACCATTTACCCATCTTTCTTCACACAAAGAGCTTTGAACTTTTACCAGGCTGCTGATAATTCCCCAATGACTGAAGCTGTTAATCAAAAATGAATACAAAGGATTTGAGTGGGGCATTTCCCCCAATAGAAGTCACTCCTCCTGTTAACCTCACACAAGCAGCTGGAAAAGACAATGCTGGATTTTTTCCAGGATGCTGTTCTTGTACCCTCTTTGGGACTCTATCTTTCAATTCATTAATTTAATAATGGGTGGCTAGAAAATATCATATATTTTATGCTTCAGAGAAGGAAAGTTATTTTTCTGTTCTTTTATTCACCCTCCTGTCTTTGGGCAGTAAAGATTGTCTATTGTGCAGTTCAGCATGACTTGTATTATAGCTGTTGAGTGGGAGTACTGGCAAAAACTGTACTGTTCCTCTTTCTCCTCCCAAATTATTTAAATAATGTTCTAAACAGAATTGCTTCAGTTTGAGAGTAGTGGCTCAGCCTATAGTTTCACCAAGCAGACGTGATAAGATGATCCTGACTTTTGTCAGCTACCTGAGATTCAGATCCCTGCAGGCAGCTTCCAGGAATGGAAGAGGCTCTGGCCAGTTCCAGCTAACTGTACTTGGCCGCGCATTCAGCATCAACAAGACCACTAAACTGATCTGCCTGCTGCTTTTGGACCACAGCACAGTATCAGACCACCTTTGGTTATTGTTTAAAAGAATCATATTCTGTCAGCATAATAACTGATAGCTGCAGGAGCAGCGACTGCTTCTCTGGCATAGCTTCCCACTTTCTGCAGGAACGTTTATGGGTGTCAAGAAGGCAAGCTTTCTCATTCGCTTTTCTTCATGCCGTCCCTCTGCTTGTGTTCCCTCTAGTGTCTGAAAAGCAAACGATTGGGCAGATCTGATTCAGGTAGTCACAAGCAGCTGTGTATGTAAATTAAACTAATAATTCCATCAGTTATGTAGAGGTTCGCTTCTGATTTTGTAGGTGAGCTGAGCATTCGGGATTTTTCTCTTATGCAAAGATGAGAGTCTTGACTCTGCTCTAGAGTTTTCTTTTTAACAGTTCAATGGAAAGTGTTTTTTACCCAGTGTGGCAACTGATTTTTTTGACCAGTTGTCAATGCACAGAAGATGATAGATGCCGTGGTGAGAAAAGGAGTTTGGATTTTTTCCTGTCCCGTATAACTGACATGACTTTTCCAATGAAACTGGGAATGTGTGTGTTTGTGGCATCTGTGTAATTATTTAATATCTCAGAAGTTGTGGGTTGATGCACGTAGGTGATACAAACATAAAAATGTGTTAGGCTCCTACCATTTGCTGGGAGGTTTGATTCCACAGTGCTCAGTAGGGGCTAAGTTGTCTTCTCTTTGAGCTATTAACCAGGGTTTGAATGAACACCAAGAATGTGTTCAGTGCAGTGACGACTTCTTTTCTGTTCCAGATTGTCCTGATGGGTATCAAATTATTTGTCCCAGTTATTTAGCGGCTGTCCCTTTTTAAGGCTGTGGTTGAATGGCAGGAATAAATAGAGCATATTTGATCTTCTGTGATAGAGGTTGCAGACAGTGCAAATCATTCTTCTGCCATTGTCCTTCTTAACAAAATACATTGAAACAATCATAATCTTCATGACAGTACTTTGGCATGCTTTAATTTCGGCATTATTAGTCACTGCCCATATACGATATGAGTGTTGGTGGAGTGGGAGGAAGGAGAAAGATAGTTAAAACAGATAAAGATTTCCTCCCCTGATGTGCATTAGTTTTTCTGACCAAGAAGTCTATGACAACTATGCTACTGCATTTTAGTGCTTTATTTGCCTGAAGGCACAGTTAGTAATTCAGTTTGAATTTCTAATATTATTCTTAAAAGTCTTAGAAATGCAAAAGGGATTGCGGGCTTTCAGCAGTGTTAATGGTGAGATACAGAAGCAAGAGACACTAGTGCAATTATCCGTTCAGTGTCTTCATTAGCTCACGGAATCTTAAATAATACTCTGGTGCTGTTTTCCATAACTGGGGGAAGAAAATGAGATTATCGTTAAAATATTTTCACAAGTAATTATTTTTATTTTCTTACTGTGATAAATGCTTTGGTTAAAATGGGGGGGGGGCGAGTCACAGCATGGTGAGGGGGCAGAAAAAAACATCTTTGCTAAGGTTTTTGGCTAAATTAATCTTTGTTCTGATAAAGAAAACTTAATCAGGTACACAATAACAGGTTTTTCAACTTAAGCAGTGTTTGAATTGGAGAATTGATGCTTTTCAGTTAGGGTATGAACAGTTCTTTAAATAACAGGCTTTAAAGTCTTTAAAGGGTTAGATGAAAAGAATTAAATTCATGGGGTATATGAACTGCAGCCCATGCTACATGTCCGGTGTAAAACAAGTCCACACAATGGACAATTGTTTGCTCCAGCACTTTCAGCCTGTCTAATACTCTGCATTTCAGTTTGTCATTATTCCCTGAATGTGTTCACTTCATAGTGTGGTATTTGAAGTCTGCATTGTGGGTTTGATTAAACTTTCTGTAGTGGTGTTACATGTCCTGCTTGTTGGTTTCATTGTTTTTTGGTGAAGATGATCTTCTGTTTCCGTATGTCTGGCCATTGTTTCCACAACTAGTTCAGCGCAGCTTCCTCAGCACAAACTGCTCTCTCTTCTCCCATTGTCCAGAACAGAGTAACTTCTGATGTTTGCGTAGCTGTATTGTTTTCTTCCCATTATTGTCATACTCATGTGGTAATACTTGGCACTTTTACTGACTTTGTAGAGTAGGATGTGATGTCGTAGAGGAGGGGACAGGGCTACCCAAATTTTCTCAATTGCAGGGAGGAGCTGCCCAGGTGTGCTGAGGGGCCTGTACTCAGGAAGAGAAACAGGGAATCCTCCACAGTGAGTAACCCCACTTTCAAGTGCACACAGTTTACTTCATAGCCGCGTCCAGTACAGTGTAGTTTCCTCTTCTGTCCTTTCCAGTTTGCCCTCTGGAATGTTCCCAGTTCAATTCCCATCTTTTCCGTTTATTTTACTGTATTCTCATTTTCCCTTGTCCTTTTTCTTTGTCTTCTTTCTGAAGGTTAAAGTTTCCATTTTTTGTCTCTTCACACCATTAATCTTTTCTCATCCTAGTCTTAATCTTTATACACATTGTCATTTTTCCAGTGTGTCATTGTGGTTCTGTCACTAATACATCGTATCATTTCTCTTCCCTTGCTGTGCAATGGCCCTTTTTCCAGCCCTGTGCAGTTCCTTCCATCCTTACTCATTGCCATGCTCCTTCCTACCCACTCTTCTTTCTCCTTTCAAATCACCTTTTGGTTTTCCTTTCCTGACGGGTCCCTTTTGAATCTTGCCTGTTGAGGTACATGAGATAAGCTCAGTTCAGCTCCAGACCTTTCTAGTGCAGCCCTCACTTCTGCATTTTCCTTTGTGGAACTGAAAGATGAAGGATACAAAGCTTATCTGTAGCAAAGAACTGAAGGATCTGGTAAACTGTGTTTTGGCTGCGAAAGGGGAGAACAGGCAGTGAATCAGAACTGTAAAATGGCAGGAGAGGGCTGAGCTGATCAAGTTGTAGTGAGTAGGGAGGCTTTGGGTGAGCTGCTTGAATTCCAGCTCTGGCTAGCACCCTTCACAGTTTGATGACTTGCATGATACGATGTGGTGGTGTCTCTAGTTCTTAGTGGGCAGGTATGCACAGGTAGCTACTTTCACAACTGCCATCATTTGGTAACTGCTAGAGATAAGCTCAGGATCGGATGAATTTGAAGACCAAACTGATTTCTTATTTACCCAGGGTAGAAACGCAAGTTCTGGCTGAGATACGTTGGCAAGATGCTCTGGGAAGCTTGACTGCCGTAGCCTGTGCTGCACCTTTTACTGCTGATTGAAAGGTTTAATTTTCCAGGGCTGTCAGTCTGGCACTTCACATGAGCAAAAGAGTGGCTGTTTGTTTAACAGCTTAAAACTGATGGGGACAAAAAGGAAGCGGAAAACCAGAAAAATCTGTACAAGATGGTTGTATCTGGAAAGAGGAGTGGGTTACTTTGGGCTCAATTGGAAAAGGCAAAGGAGTGGAAAACTGAGCTGAACTGGAAAAATATACTGCACTTTGTCATGTAGCATCTTGCGTGCTATGACTGTTCTGACTGCTTCATTTTTCATTGCTTTTAGAAAGAAAAAGCATTTTAAAATTGAAACGTATCTGCGTCAATTCTCAAAGTAGCTCCTGCTCTACAAATTGAAGGTTTTAGCCAATTTTGTTCCTGAGGTCATAACAAAACCTAAGTGTAGAATATTCAAATGACCTCAAATAGTTCTAAAGTAATAAAAATGAAAAAAGAAGACTAGCTGTCTCTTTTTGTTTTGGTTTGGTTTTTTCCCTCCTGCCTGAAAGGAACTGTGTTGCTGTGTCATAAAATTAGATGCATATTTCAACTCTTTTATTTGGAACCTGGTAAGAATTTTTCCCAGGCAGATGTAGCAGATGGTGCACAAGAGCAGCAAGTAAATCTTATTCTTGCTGCAGTTTCCTGGATTGTATCTGGCCTTCCAACAAACAGAGGACTCCAGTCTCAACACTACCGTTCCCTGCCTTTCACAAATGACTACATAAAAACTGCATGATCGCATAACCTTTCAGATTCACAGGACAGCTGTGTCTTGTCACTTACACATTTATTATTTCTTTTCAGGCATTGGAAAAGTACCCCAACTCCCCAATGACTGCAAAACAAATACTGGAAGTCATTCAGAAAGAAGGGTTAAAAGAAACAAGGTCAGTGTTTATATGTTCTGTGTTTTTGCTGTCTCTTTGAAAACCATCTAGGAATGGTATATAATCTTTACAAAATATAAAAGTGCTGGTTAATGGCTGAATTGATTTCCAGTGCCAAAGTGGGAAATACAGCTGCTGGGTTTTGGTTTTTTGTTTTAAAATGATTAGTGACTGGCTTGCCTTTGTACCTTCCAAAAGGAGTCTGTGGGCCAGCTCCAGTCCAATGGCCTTTCTTTAGAAAGACAGTATGATCTGCTCAGGCAGCCCGGTGCTACTTCTCATTTTTGCTTAAGGACTGAAGCTTGACAGATGGGTTGCCTCTGCCACCATGGGCATGGAGAAAGTGTGAGATGGAGCTAGACACACCCTGTTTCTCACTTGGGTTTGTGGTCTGGTGCTTAAATCACTGTTATGACAAGCTGGTGTTGCCTGTGTAATGGGGATTATGCTGATAAAGAATTGGGACTAGAAGAAGAGGGGTGTTTGAACACTGGGAGCTAGTCTGTTTGGCTGCAGAGGTTGGATATGGAGTTAGAATCAGATAATGGTTTCGGTTGGGAGGGACCTTAAAGATCATCTAGTTCCAACTTCCCTGCCATGGGCAGGGACATCTCCCACTAGACCAGGTTGCTCAATAACAGTTGCTTAATAACAGCATACTTTAGATGTATATTTCAACTATAACTAAGCTATTAGGGGATAGGTGGGTTATCCAGAGCCTACAGAAATCAACAGTTTTCTTCCATTGACTCCTGGTTCAGGTGGGCGTGCAGCTTCTTGTTCCTCAAAGGTGACTGGTACTTGATAGGTCTTCTAGTGACCTGCATATCGAAACTTGGGCAGGAAGTAAAATAAGTCAAGGAAAAACTGGTTGGTTGGTGGGAGTCTCCTACAAGATGAAGTTTCCACTTCTCCAAATATTATAGTAAAAATTTTATATTCTAATAATTTTTTTTTAATACTTGTTGCTGTCTTAAAGCAAAGGGAAACATCCGCTTTTACTTTAATTATATTCTTTTAGTGTGGAATCTAAAATCTAGGCCAAGAGAACTTCAAAGCCTGCGTAGAGGAGTAGTAACACATTATGTCTGTTACTTCTGAGTTTATTCTAGTGAACCAGAAGTAACCATGGGACATATTTTTACTTAATTCACTGTTGTTCTTAAGAAACAGAACACACTGCATGATCATTTGCACTGCATAACCATGCACTGCTTTGTTGGTAGCCTCTTAACATGCTTATAATAGCTGTATTTTGGTAAATATACAGAAGAGATGGTGTGCAAGACAAAGTTCAGTTTGCCACCATTTACAGATACAAAATGTTTTAGTTCCTGTCAAGAAATTGCTTCAAGTATATTTATTGATGATGCCAAAGAAACAAGGGGATGAAAACTTTGGAAAATGACTTTCCAAATGTGTGTTATGCTGCCAGAATTTGCATACAACAACAAAAAAGCAAGAAAACCTAACTTTGAAAATCTGTTTTTATGGCGATACTGTTTCTCACAGCAGTGAATAGATTACTTTCTTCTTCTTTTGTCTTGTGATATGAGACAACTGCATAGGAGAGGCTCACATGCCTGATAATAGCATTTCTTTGTAATTTTAAAAATTCTTGTTTCCCTGAACAGTGCACGAATAAAATTTTGTGTGCAAAACCTATGTGAGGGAGTGAAGGCAGCGTTTTTATTTGATTTAAATGTAGAAAATGTGGAAGCCCTTTTTAATAGCTGTGGAATGAATAATAAGACAAAGATTCCTTTAAAGAGGTTTTAAAGCTAGATCTTCTTTCATTTCTTCAGTTACTAAGAAACCGAGAATTGCAGGGAAATAGGAAATAAATTCAGGTTCGTTCTGGTTTTTATTCATGGTACTGTATGTGCAGGTATGTGTGAATGTGTAGTAGATTGCAAGATGCTATATGTGGTCATGAGTATCTTGATGACTGAGAAGGATAAAATTTAATGTCCTTTACTCCTTACTTGAAACATTGTACTATGTTATAGGCTAGGTCATCCAAAACTGATTAACCTAAAAATTCTAAATTCTGCAACTGTAAAAACAAAAAATGTTTATTCTGTGTTGGGGTTTTTTTAAGTATTTGGATTCTCATTTAACTTCTGATTTCATGTAAAAGTTGTGTTTCTGCTGCATTTTAATATTGATCAGGCAGAAACCTGCAGTTATCTGAGTTCCTGACTCTTAGTAGGAACCGATAAGATATTTGACTTCATACGCATATTTGTTGGTTGGGCCTCAGTGCTTAAGTAATGTTTTGTTTTGACAGTCCTTGAATTTAGAGTCTTCCATTTACTTCATCCAGCTCTGCAATTTCTTTCAGTACTTTTCTGCCACTATGGTACCTTTGCCGTTACTAACGATGAACTTTCCTGGTCTCTGTGCTGCGGCAAGCTAAGATGTGCAATTACCTGGTCATAAGCAGTAGGTTGGCACAAGCATATTTTATTCTCTATTGATTTGTGTATTCTTCAAGTCTGAACTTATACCAGCAATATGTTGCTACTTTTAATATACTTTACTTATTCCTTTATACTGGTTATCATTGTCAATAGAACCTTGGCAACCCTAAATGAAGTTCTTCAGAAATTTTCCTCTCTACTGTTCCGTTTATAGATGAACGAGATTAATTGGCTTAGTCATTTTTCAAAGATACTGCAGCATTAATTAATCTAAAGCTTTTTGCTGTGGTAGTAAATCTGAATGAATAACGTATGATTTTCAGCAATCTCATTGTAGTCATTTTGTGTAATCTTTAAAAAGACACTGTCAGACTGTTCAGCCTCTTCTCCTCTTTGTTTGCAATAAAGACCTCAACTTGCACATTTATTTTTTTATTACTTACGTAATTAAATACAATAGGAGGAAAACTCCACAGTTATAAAGCACATAATATGTTAGAAATTAAAATAAAAACTTACTGACATGTCCTGTGAGAGGTTATACACATACACAGTTTCATATATCTTGGGGGATGTACAGCTCAATTTTGGTTTTTAAATATCTTTCCCGTTATGATGGTTAGTTCTAAAATGGTCAGCAGGCAGGCAGTTCTTCTGCTACTTAGAAGGAGTAAAAACTTCTAAGACCAACATTTTGGGGATGTAGAAAATATGTGGTTTTCTTCTGGGGGTGGTGGTGGGAGGAGAAAGAAGTACTTATTTTACATTCATGCCTGTGCTGATAGTGAACAGTGTCAAGCCAACAGCCCTGAACACTTAAATCTCTTTACAAAGAAGATAGACAGCTGCTCACTCCAGTAGTACACAGTGCTCTGGATTTTCATTCCTAGTATCTTCTGTCCCATTCTTTTGAAAACAATTCCCTGTTGCATTGTAAATTTGTAGACTCTCAACCTGCTGGTTGTGCATCCTAGCATGAGATTTTGCTGATTTTTTTCTAGTGTGACTTAGACTACTAGTCAGAATATGATCCACACTAGCCTCAGTCCTCCTTTTCCACTCTTCTGCTGCCTTGCTAGTTGTTCTCCATCTTGTATTTCTGCTGTTACTTACTCCCGTTAAGGTCTAGAATTCCACTTGCTGAATTGTGTTCAGGTCTTCTGCAGACCGTTTCTCAAATTTATTCAGATTGCTTTAACATATAGTCTTGTCTTTCAGCATGCGTGCAGCCCATCCAAGTTTAGTGTCATCTGCTTATTAGAACTTATTTCCTTTTGCAGCATTATATTTCTCATTAGTGGTTATGAAAGTCTCATGAGAAACAGCGTCCAAAGACTCATTAAGTCAGGCTATATGATATGTACTGCAAATTCTCTAACTACAGGGTCTGATACTATGTCATTAAGAGTATTTTGATAGGTTTGAAGTAACTTGTTCGTGACAGATCTGTGTATTACTCAACTTCTTATCTGCTAAATACTTCCAAATAATTTTTATTCCATATTTTGGGAGAATTGAAGTTGAGTTGCTGCATCTTGACTTCCTTGGCCCTGCCTTTTTTCATTTTTTTAAAGCTTGTCACTAGATGTTACCCAGTCTTTTGGAATCACTGCTGCCCCCTACAAACTCTCAAAAGTGACTATTGATAATTGTGAGACTGGTCCAGTCAGCTCTAAATACCTTATGGTGAATTTTATCAGATTTAGCTGATTTGAGCTGATTAGATTAACATCTAATTTATTTCATTATCATCTAATCCATTTTTTCCATGTTTGTTCCCAATGTTGGTTTTAGTAGCTGTCTAATCATAGATACCTTTCTAATTAGGTGCCAACAAAGAAAAGGCACTGGCACTCCTCTGCTCTTGGTGTAAGTGCTCGGTGCCACCCCTTCATGGAAGAGCAAGTCAATTTCCAATGTGTTGGTGTACTTACAGAAATATCTTTGTGCATAGTGGGTGGGTGAGTTTGATGAAGTTTAATTTCCTGAAGCCTGTTTCGTTTGTTTTGCGTTCCCCCTTATTTTCCTAAGATTGAAGAATCATTCCTTCATGAACAGTTCATGTTTTCAGCTGCTTCTTCCTCACTGGTTCAAGTCAAACCTAGTACAGCCTTCCTTCCTAACTGCTTTTTATAGCTTCTGGTTAAGGATTTTTGTTCCTAACACGGCCACAGGAACTTGCCAGATGCTTCTCTGTGCATGTGTCTTTCTTTTCCCAAGAGGTGCCTGCATAGTCACAATGGGGATATTTAAATAGGTCGTGTGTTTTAAAAATTTTTGCTGATTCTCACAGAAAAATGCTTCTCTCTCCAGTTCATCCTGATTTCTGGGTTTATTAAACTCTGACCCTAATACTGTCCTTGGTTTTGCCCTCTTCTGTCATTACTCGGAAATTGCCTGTAGGACCACCAGGAATAACCTGTCTATTCCCTTCTGTTTGGGGCACTACACCTTCATGAATGGTAGGACCAATTGAAGACTGCTTAAAATTATACTGGAGATAAAAATAGGACAGAAGTTTGTATGAAATAGGTGTTTGGATTAAGGAAGAGAAAATGGAGTTTAGCCATAGTAAGTCTTCTGATACATAAAAAATAAGGAAAAAGTAAGGGAGTAAGTTACCCTGCATGTCTGATATGTACAGGACAAGAAAGAAGGCCTTTAAATTGTAGCAAGAAAAGATTCCGATTAGATATTATGAAGATTATTTTATTTTATTTTCTAACAGGTATAATTGATTTCTGTCATGAGCTGGGAGGGAGATGAGAGATCTCTCTAGATCTCTCTAAAACCAGTTTAGATATGTCTCTGTCAGGAATTATGTAGATTTGGTTGATCCTGCCATGGACTAGGGGAGTGAACTAGCATACCCCTTGATCCATGTTTTTTTATGAATTTTTTTAGATAAGTTTGCAGTACTTGGGCCATACATATAGTTTGAGTCCTAGGGGAGAGTATCCAGCCAAATTCTGATAAATGTTTGATGCTAGTAACTCTAGATTATGTCTTGGCTTCCTGTAGTTCCCGTTCTCCTTTGCTGGGTGAGGCTGGGAAATTGACTTGTTTGGAAAAGATTAAAGCCAAAGATTCTCAGTATAAGTTAAAAGCCAATAAACTTTCAAAATGGGACAAGCAATTTTTAATTTTTTGGAGTGCAACTTTAGCCCACAGCTATGCTAGCTTTCCTCCTCCATTAGACTCAGGACTGTGAAGCCTGGAATGGGATAATTTCATAGTATTTTTGCTGTTCAGCTAGCGTAACCGACCTCTGTATTGTCAGGTGACCTTGATTATTATTTTCAGGTAATTCACATAAGAGGTTAAAAAATTGCTGCCTTCTCATTCAGTTTTTCATTTTCCAGTAGGCATTTTAAACTTCTTTCTCTTGATGTTTCTTTGTTGATCTTCAACTATGAGAATCGTGGCATTAGTCCTCCTTTTTTCCTCTGCTTGTCTTTTGCTACTCAAGATTAAGCTATCTATTGATTTATTGTTGTGACAGTAGTCTTTCAGAAGACTAAGAAGAGATGCTTGCCACTGGCACTGGCAATAGTGCTGTTTCTTCTGCACTCCACAGTGTTGATAATATCTATCATGAATGATATCATAACATATTAAGTCTTCTGAGCCTAGGAAGGCAGCAAAGTATGACCCTTATAAATCTCAGGACACTCTTACTATATTTTCACTCTTTGTGCAGAAATATTAAACTGGTGGGTTAGCTAGAAATAAACCCTCTTTGAACTGTTGAGCAGAGTCATCGATGGAATAAAAATCACGATCCGTACAGGGTCTGTCTGTAGCTCTGAAGTGAGATGGTACTCCTGAAAATATTACCGTCACTTCTGAACCCTTTGATCTTTTTGACAGTGTCTCTTTAAGCCTGTGCAGACTTCATCCTTAGAGCTATCGACTTAAAAATAAAATCCTCTCTGAATGCTGCTGTTTCTGTAAATAGGCTAAACAAGCTGGCAACTGTGTTCCGTTGTTTATCTTTTTTGATTTCCTTGTTTTATTGTGTATGCATGTAGACAGAGAAATTTTTTCTTTCTGTATCTGTAAAGTAATTCGAAGATGTCATTGTGATCCGTAATTATTAACAAGTCATAGTTTTTATCTTCCACTTAAAAAAAAAAAAAAAAGAAGGCGGCAAGTGCCATCTAATAACCAAAAGCTCTTAAAAATTTCACTGAAGGAACCACAGTTTTTGTCTTAAAGCTGTGATTGTTAACAGAAGAGTACAGGGAGTTAAAAGGCTTCAGTGGTTGCATATATGTCTGATAGAATTTATTTGGGAGCCTCTTCAGCTGAAGGAGTGCACTGTTTTGTCTTGAAGGTAGTTATTCCTTGCAACAGACTGAGAGGAAGCCTTGGTGGGAAAAGAGAGGGAAAGCTGTTCGCATTCTTTTGCCTGGCATTATTAGGTTGATTTTTATGCCTCTACAGATGAGGCTTTTGGCTGTAGAGCAGTGAAGGAAACAAACTTTCAGTACAACCTGTCTTTCTACATAAGTTCGCTTCAGACATCTCTTTGAAACACTAGTCTTCCCAGTGTAACAACAAAGCACCTAATTTGGTAGGCAGTTGTGATAGCAGCAATTCACCAGCTGAAAATCACAGGCTTGCTCCTTCTTGCCTAGGTATTCCCGGCGTGGTTTATACCACAGTTCAGTCTAACCTCTTAAAACGGATGGGTTTCCTAAGTTATTGCATTCCAGTATTGGAACTGTAGCTTGCATAATCACACCCATGTCACCTCTGTGATAACTATTTCAGTTTTTGATAGTGATGTAGCCCTAAAACAACTACGGTATTAACTCGAGCCCAAAAGCAGGGTTGTAGGTCAGTTTGGTAATTCTTGGTTCCATGTTGCTGCATTGTCATTGCCCTACCATTAGTTTAAAGCTAGCTTGCTTATGCCTGTACAATGGTAATCCTGTCTTTGTATTGATTTGGAAAACTGTTTTTTGGGTGCTAATGAAACAGATGTAAAATAATAAAACTAAATGTTTTCTCTCAGCTAGTTGCAATGACAACAGAATTTTTATTTGTGATGATGCTTCTTCCATTGTGTATAGCTATACAATATATGTTTCAATATAAGATATTTAACTACCTTGGATGTTTGGTTTTTTTTTTTCCTGAACCACGTTTTTGCTCTCATATTTAGATTTTTAGAAATTATCTGCTGTAGTTTTTGTTTTAATGCTGCTCCTCTTCCGTTCACAGGACAATGGAGCATCTGTCTAGGGACTTTAATAAACAGTCCATTAAAATCAGCCTGCACGTCAGCATTTTTGGTAAAATTACCTGTTTGTTTGGGTTTGGTTTTTTTTCCATGACACACTAGTAACAGGTGCCCCAGCTGTTACAGGCAGGCTAAAAATCATGCTTGTGTCACAGATGCAAATTCCTTTGTTAGTTGTATTAAGGTATGGATGTAATTTTGGAAATATTTTGGATGATAAATAACACAATGTAAACAGCCAGGATCTTTTGAGTATGACTCAGAATACTTTGGAGGATACTGTTCTTACTGCTAAGAATTGAGCATATGTAAAAAGAGAATGGAGATAGAAGCAAAGTAATATTTTTGAAAGCTAAATGCAGAACTAAGAATACATCCCAGTCCTCTGCTACTCCACTCCCAATATCCTGTCCATTAATTAATGTTCCTGGTGCAGTATCTCTACTAGTTCCTGTCTATATGCAATCGCTTGTCCCAAGAGTTTCTGCTACATGAATCTTCCCTCTTTTTCAAACTGGGTTGCCAATCCCATAGTCTCCAATTACCCCAATCTGCTGTCATCCTTTTTTCCTTTCCCATATATGAGGACTCAAACTTCACTTATTTGACCATTCTGCGTGCCTGAAATTTTCTTAAGTAATCCAATGTGGGCATCCCAGATTTCAGTATTTATTCTGACTCGGGACCGACAAAGCTTTCTTCTTAGTTTGGTCCCGGGACCAATTATGTGAAATAAAAACACAATTCCATCATTTTATCATGTCAAGGACCTTCAATAGATGATTTACAACAATTTAGAAAAGTTTCTATAGCTTCCTCTTTTGTACTTTGCCCCTGATGTGTCATCATGTTGAAATTTGTTTTTGTATGCTCTGGTGAACTGAGATTTCAGAACAGTTGATTCTCTTTTTTAAAGATTATTATGTTACCATTACTTTTCTGTATACATTTTTTCTCATATAGTGTTCAGTACTTCAGTTTTCCATTTTGTACAATAGTTCTCTGTGTCTGGGTGCTAAAACATATATTGTAACTACCTTTCTACCTTTCCTGGAAGTAATAGGAAATAGGGCTGCCTGATTTATTTTTTGTTTGTTTTGTAATTTTTTTAAAGATCTGCTGTAAAGTTGTTTGCTTTAAATCTGTTAGCAGCTCTGCAAAATGTGTCTGCAAAGATTGGAAAAACAGGAATCCAGTCCCTGTGACACACTTGCTTCCTTGGTACTATTAAACTATTTCTATTTTACTTGTGCAGTTACTTAGGTTTCTTCTCCTCCCACCCAGGCCTAACCTGTATTTTCTCAACGAATGTTATGCTAGTGCAGCATATAAAGCTTTTTTATTTGTTTGATGCTTTACTGGTAAGAGAGACTGGCCCATGTGATCATTAGGTAGTCAAGTTATAATAATTCAGTGGAAGTGTGAAAATTTGGAAAGTTAATTTATTTAACTATAGTAGAAAAAATTATGGTTGTTAAATTTTGTGATTTGATAAACATGTTTCAGATTCTAAAAGCCTATATGGCAAAAATATTTGCTGCAATTAAGACCACCATAATATCCTACCGCCATATTAAATATATTTCTTTTTTAATACAAGAGGAAATCCAAAAATTTAAATGTAACAAATAATAGATAGCAGTGCAGATGCTGATGGTCTTAGATTTACTACTTATTTTGTGCAGTAATGACAACACTTCCTGTTAAAGGATGATATATTTTGAAGTAGGGGTTGGACATAATCTGTGACTAAATAGTGTAAATTTGTCAACAGATTCTGGTGTTGGCTTTTTTTGCATAGTGTAATAATTCCTTTGTCAATGTATTTTGGTGTTTAATGTAAGAATGTGAGTTGTGTTTTCTTTTTCCTATGTTGTTTCTCTCAGTGTAGACTACTACTGAAAGAGACTGAAAAGTAGTAATGTAGTTCAGGCTGATGAAAAGAAACACCTCCTGTGTTATAAATGGCTGTTGCCAATTCCATCATCCTGAAGTGTATATTGTGTGATAATTGTCTTCCCACATTTCTCTTAGAACGTGTAACTTCTCTTTTAGCAATATTTAAGTATGAGTTCTACAGATCTTTTCTCTTTAATGTTTCTATATTTCAAAGAGTAATTCTGCATTAAAGTTTGTGTGTCTTTTTCAGAAAGAGAAATTACATAAAGATATCCAAGGTATCTAAACACATTCAAAACAATCAGATACTTGTAGAAGTTATGTTAGGAAAGTTTCACCAGATCTTTAGTCCATCCTCCCGGCAGTGCAAGTTTTTTGGTTGTTTAGTTTGGAGTGATTTTTTTGTTTGTTTTGGTGGGATTATTTTGTGTGTGTGTGCGTATGTGTATAGTATGTTTCCCATAGCGTAGTGCTTTAAGCCTGATTTAAATGACTGAAGAGATGAGACCTTCCAGTCTACAGAGTGTTTTCCTGTTCTTTTATCCAAAGTCTGCTTGCAGTTCTATAAACTGATCCATGGCCATGTGGAAGGTAGGTAGATATATATGTTATTTGATTTTACTACCTTTATCAGTCTGCTTTGCCAGCATCTTTTGCAGAGGAACAAGGATATAGAATAGCTTTCCAGTAACAGTTATCCATTGCTGTCCAGAGACAAAACTTTCAAAAAGATCTTTGGGAAATTGAGATTTGACAGTATGTATTCTCTTTCCATCATTGTTCTGAAATGAAGATCACTCACATGTTAACATTAAAGTACATAGGTAATAAACTATTACTGTAAAATAAAAGTCAGAAACAAGACCTGCAAGAGAGCTTAATATCAGTGTGTGCTAGTTAGGGGCAAAATGCAAGAACTGTTACTGAGTAGCCAGCAACCTTGTTCAGCTCTCTCGTGCTTAGAAAAGGCAAGAATAATGTAGTGTATTTCCTTTAGGAAGTATTTGAGCAAATGTGATTCAACACATAACCTGTCAGGAGCAGCCATAGATCTCAAACTTTCAAACACAGAAAGGTATGGAGACTTTAGCTAGGAGGAGTCACCTTTGGAATGAACATTCTATTAAAATATTCTTAGGAAAAGAGTTTAATCTGTTGAAGACTTAAAACCTGCAGTGAAAATTGAAGTCTGGCTGGGAACTTGAAGGCATGACTGGTTTAATGGATTTATGAGCTTTTGTTGCAACATCCGAGTAACCTAAGAAGCTGCGTTTTCTTGCTGGTGTAAAATGAATTAATCTAGGTTTCAACTTGCTAGTTGCTGATTGAGATTTATTTGTTGGGGTTGGATTTTTTTGACATTTCTGCTTTGTTCTCTGTGTTTCTCTTCTGCATTGAAAAGTTAGTATTTAAACCTATTATTTATTACTGCTTTGAATCTCATTTATCCCACAGCTGACTTTTGTCTTTATTTCTAAGTGCTTAGTCTTAAGGGACACGCACAACATCCCACAAAATGGCATAATCTTTTTTATGCTATTTCTAGTATTCCATAGCAACTGGGGAAAAAAAAAAAAAGCCTAAACCGAACACTACAACACAGGCAATTCATTACAGATTTTCCGCTCAGTATTCAGTAAATTGTCAAGTCCTTATTTTCATCATTAGCATATTTTTCACAGAGCAGAAGCATAGCCATTTCTGGCAGACTGAATTAAATATGTTTTAC
Organism: Larus michahellis; assembly: GCF_964199755.1. Taxonomy (NCBI): domain Eukaryota; kingdom Metazoa; phylum Chordata; class Aves; order Charadriiformes; family Laridae; genus Larus; species Larus michahellis. The sequence continues at coordinate 122,666,300 of NC_133897.1, forward strand.
TTGAATGTGAAAGAAGAAAACATTGTCATACTTTCTACGAAAGCATCATTTTCTAGTAATAATTTATTTTCTGGAACAGTTTGGAGTGGATGTCTTTATGTTTCCATAAAGATATGGGAATGTGTTTCAGTCTACCTGTAATTAAACCATTCCTTAACTGAAGGGGAAAAAATATGAAAATAATTCTTTTCTCTTATTTTTTTTCCTTGATATTGCACGAGCTGAAAAATTTACTAGTTCTCTTATAGTCATGCACCGGCATATTTTATTTAGAATTTTGAATAAGGTTTTATATAATCAAGACCAAAAAAAGCCTCCGAATTTCACATTCAAGGACTATGAAAAAGATTAGATATAACTGTTCAGAAAATTCGTTAAGACATGAATTTTTTTTCTAAGGCTAGCTGATAGCAATTCCATTTTATTTATTTTGAGTCTCATAGGTAGTCATGTTAATTACTGTGAAATTAAATTACGTGCACGCTCTTCATTTCAAAACAGAATTTTGAAAGTGCCTAAACATCTTTTGCTTACTTACATACTATAATGTGTATTTAAACCTATTATTTATTACTGCTTTGAATCTCATTTATCCCACAGCTGACTTTTGTCAGCTTATTTTTGCATAAAAATATGGTTTATGCAAGATATGATTTTCTTTCAGCGGTATAGAAAGCTCCCATCTTCTGCTTGTAATCCCAATAAACTCTGCCTTTGTCAGTGAGGCTGTTGTATGATAGCTGTATGCTAGAACTAGTAATTCTGTGGCTGGCAAATATTTACAGTATCAACAGAGAACTGAAAACCAAGGCATATATATCGAATTTAAGTATAAATAAAAGAACTTAAAATACTGCATGTATGAAACTGTGTTTATGTGCTTGAGTGTGTAAATACACCTACAGACACAAATTCACTTTTGTACACATGCACGTACACACATATGCAGTTGTAAATCACAAAATTGTACTCAAATACGTCCTTTACTCAATTATTCCAATAGTAAAGGCTATGGGAAAGAGCTCAAAAGATTCCCAAAACTGTTTTACTGTTTACCCTCAACAACTAAAAGAGAGGACAGATTGATTTCCGCCCCCCCCCCCCGCCCCCAGTTTCTCTTGGTTTTCATTTTATTTGTAATATGAGAAAAGAAAAATGGGATCTAGTAGCTCTTTTGCTGGAAGGTAAAACTTACTAAAGAAAAAACAAGCAAAAGTAGCTAACTGTAATCACCCTATTTAGCACCTTATAGCATCCATAGCTACTGCTGCATGTTTTATATGTTTCAATAAGGCTGCTTAAAATATGTTTGTCTGCTATCAGGAATCTATCAAGATATACCATTCTGTACCTTTTTCCTAAAAGAGCTTCACTTGTGTGCTTTTATATTTCATTTACAAATAAAATAAAACAAGTGCAGAATCTAGACAATTATTCTCTCTTGCAAATGGCCCCCATTACTTGTTATTGCTTCCTTTCTTTTTCTTGTGTTACCAATATACCTGGAGGAGTCTTTGTTTTATAGACTGCTAAGTGCTTTAGGTAGCCATTATCAAATATGGAATCATTGTGTCAAAAGTAACATGCCACCCCCTACAGTCACCACAAAGGAAAAAAACTATTACCTATAAAGGACAGCAAGGCACTTTTTGAGAAGAAATCTTTAAGAATATATGAAAAACAGGAAGTTGTTTTGTTTTGTTTTGTTTTTAAAGACAGTCAGGGAATTTTTTCTTGGCCAGTGAAAATAAGGCGCTTTCAAACTGTATGCATACTCTTAACTGTCCTCTTCAAGCAAAACCAACACCATTAAACCCAATCCAACCATTAACATTTCTCTGTTTGAAGTGGTAGTTTAAGGATATTAATGTAAATAATTGCATCAAAATATCATTCAGTCAGGTGGTGTACTGAACTGTATAAACTAACATAGTAGTGATACAGGATTATTTGTGCCCAGGTTTATAATCCAGGAATTCATTACATGATTGGCACTGTCAGTTGATTTAATTTTATACTTACCATTTAATTCTTTATTAAAAATATTTAGACACAGTGATCAGGGTGACTAACAAAACAATTGCTGGTTAAGACTGAATTTTGTTTGTGATGCCACATTATGTGACATTTCTTTGTCTCTTTCTTTGTACGTTGTGTGTCTCAGCCCCTACATTCAAAGGGACTTTATTAATGATTTCAGCAGAATCATTCCTTTCAGATGGACTGATGTACCTATTAAGCATGGGGAGTCCAAAACTTTTATTTTAGGTATCAATGCTTTGTATTTACAAATTATTTGATGTTTACTATTGTTATAATTTTAAAACATTGTGACATTTTGAGATTAAATTTACTTTTAGTTAGCAGTTAAATAGAAACTTAAGTCTTTCAGTGCCACACTTAATGAGCTGTTATAATTCATAAAAGAATATGGAGATCTACTAATAGTATGAATTGCAACAGCTGGATTAAGTTAAAACACAAAAATAAGAGTATCTGCTCAGTCCTTTGAGGGAAGGAAAGAACCTTTTGCTACGCTGTTTCGCCAAGTTAAACTCCCCTATGTACAACAAATATAACTTAAACATTTCACATCCACCCAAATATTTTAATTTGAACCAATACAATAAATCATGTGTTACTATATTTTTAAAGGTACAGGATGTGCTGTGATTGCCTGTTCTGTATTTATTTTCATGCGTTCCTTACAGGTAAAGCTCCTAACAAAAATATTTTAAGGACATACCTGACACTTATTAGTCAGCAAAATTGTAGTAGTTACTTTTATTTCAATGGGATGTGTGAAAGCATCATCTTGCTTACAGAAGTATTTTTGTAGGAATAAATATTACTAGAAAGCAGTAATTTGCTTTTCTATCTAATCTTTATTTATGTATGATTCCTTCCAGCTTCCTTATTCTTTATATCAGTTTGATTTTTCTGCCTATATTGATGGTTGAGTAAAACATTCTGAAGTGCTGAATTACTCTTCAAATACAAGAATATTCAGGGAAGGAATGTTTTTCTTCATGCATTCCTTCTTTCACGTGATACAATAGATTTTAGAATTTTTTTGTCAATTTAGTGCAAGCTGAAGATCTAGAAATAGATTGTTCTCAATGTGTTCTCACTTCCTTTTTCTCTTTTTGGGTTGTGTACAATGCTTTGGATGCTAAAAATAAACATGACACTTTTGCATAATTATACCAGAATTTGACACTTAGTTTCAAAATTCTAAATTCCTTCAGTTAGAAGTCATGCCTTAATTGAAAACTGGGGAGAAACAAAGAAAAAAAACTGTGGGGATTTCCCTGATTTTTTGTGAGTAAGAAGGAATAAGATATGATATGATTTCTTTGTTTTGAATAGAAATAAACAAAAATAAAATGAAATTTAGTGACTTCAGTTGTTCTTTCATAAAAAGGTTTATTATTATTTTATACTTCTGCTATAAAGGAAGTATGATTCTTTTATAGGTAAGGCATATTATAGGATAGAGAGAGAGGAGGGTGAGAGAGAATGAGAGGAGAGTGAGAAAGGGAAGAATGAGAAAGGGAGAAGAGGAAGAGAGAAGAAGAGTTAAGGAGAGAAGATGGAGGGGTAGAAAGAGAAAGGAGAGAGGAAGAGAAGAGGAGAGATAAGGCGTACATGACAAGGTGCTGGCAGGGGCAGGCTGCAGGGGCAGCCTCTGCAAGGAGCCACTGGTGCTGCCCCATGCAGGACATGGCTGATTCCAGTCATCTCCAACCCACCCACCGCTGGTCTCAGCTGAGCCCAGCAGCCAAGATGGCTGTGTCTCTGTGGTAATGTATTTAGAAAGGGCAAAACCACCACTCAGGCAGAAGAGGAGAGTAAAAAAGAGTGCAAAATAGTAGTGTGAACACCAAGGTCAGAGGAGGAGGGGAAGAGGTACTCTAGGTGCCAGAGCAGAGATTCGCCTCAGCCTGTGGAGGACCACACCAGAGCAGATATATCCACACTGCAGCATGTGGAGGGCCACATGCTGGAACAGTTGGATGTTTCCTGAAGGAGCTGTTGCCCATTGAGAGCCCAGGCTGGAGCAGGGTCCTGTCAGGAGCTGCAGCCCATAGAGAGCCCACACTGGAGCAGACAAAGAGTGCGAGGAGGAAGTAGCAGCAGAGAGGAGCTGTTATGGAACGACTGTAACCCCCCCATCCTTCAGTGCTGCTCAGTGAGGGGAAGGTAGAGGAATTTGAGTAAGGACAAAAGTTGAGCCTGGAAACGGGGAGCTATTTCAATTTGTTTCGTCTTTGTTTCTCTCTACCCAAATCTATTTTACTTTGCAATTAATTAATTTTCTTCAAGTCGAGTCTGGTTTGCCTCTTATAGTAACTGGTAAGAAATCTCCCTGTCTTTATCTCAACCTATGAGCTTTTTCATCCCCTTTTCTCCCTGTTTCATGTTGAGGATGGGGAGTGAGTGGCTGCATCAGCATTTGACTGCTGGCCAAGGCTAACCCACCACAAGAGGAAAGAAAGAGAAAGCAAGGGAGAGAAGGAGAGAGAGGAAAAAAAGAGGTAAGAGAAGAGAAAGAAAAGAAAGATAAAAGAGAAGAAAAAAGACAGAAGGAAAAGAGGCAAGAAAGGAGAAGGAAAGGGAAAAAAGAGGAGAGGAAGGGAAGAAGAAGAGGAGAAGAGAAAGAGAAGAGGAGAGGAGGAGAGGAGAAGAGAAGAGAAGAGAAGAGAAGAGAAGAGAAAGAAGAGAAGAAGAGAAGAGAAGAGGAGAAGAGAAGAGGAGAGAAGAGAAGAGAGAAAGAAGAGAGGAGAGAAGAGAAGAGAAGAGAAGAGAAGAGAAGAGAAGAGGAAGAGAGAAGAGAAGAGGAGAAGAGAGAAGAGAGGAGAAGAGAGGAGAAGAGAGAAGAGAGGAGAAGAGAGAAGAGAAGAGAAGAGAAGAGAAGAGAAGAGAAGAGAAGAGAAGAGAAGAGAAGAGAAGAGAAGAGAAGAGAAGAGAAGAGAAGAGAAGAGAAGAGAAGAGAAGAGAAGAGAGAAAACGGGAAACAAAGAAAGGGAAGAGACAAGATGAAAGAATGAAAACAGAAGAGAGGAGAGAAAAAAGAAGGCAGAAAGAGGGCCAGGGATTTGCTGGCCAAAGTACCATGGGACAAAGCTCTAGAGGGAAGAGGGGCCCAGGACAGCTGGTCAGTATTCAAGGATCACCTTCTCCATGTCCAGGAGCAAACTATATTGGCAAAGAGGAAGGCAGGAAAGAATGCTAGGAGACCTGCCTGGATGAACAGGGAGCTTCTGGACACACTGTCACACAAAAAGAAACTTTATAAGGAGTGGAAGAAAGGACAGCTAGAATGGGGGGCATATAAGGAAGCTGTCCAAACAGCAAGAGACCTGGTGAGAAAAGCTAAAGCTCAGTTAGAATTAAATCTAGCCAAGGAGATCAAGGGAAACAGCAAAAATTTCTATAGGTACATTAATGGTAAGAAGAAGACTAGGGAAGGTGTGGGCCCCCTCAGAAAGGAAGCGGGGGAGCTGGTGACAAGTGATATGGAGAAGGCCGAGGTTCTCAATGACTTCTTTTCCTCAGTCTTCACTGGCAAGGGCTCCAGCCACACTCCTGGAGTCACAGAAGACAATGGCAGGGGTTGGACAGAACTGCCCATCGTAAGTGAAGATCAGGTTTGTGACCATCTGATGAACCTGAAAGTGAACAAGTCCATGGGACCTGATGGGATACACCCACGGGTACTGAAGGAACTGGCAGATGAGGTTGCTAAACCGCTCTCTATTATATTCCAAAAGTCATGGCAGTCTGGTGAAGTCCCCACTGACTGGAAAAGGGGAAACATAATCCCCATTTTCAAAAAGGGAAAGAAGGAGGAACCAGGGAGCTATAGGCCAGTCAGTCTCATCTCTGTGCCTGGTAAGATTATGGAGCAGATCCTCCTGGAAGCACTGCTGAGGCAGAAGAATAACGAAGAGGTGACTGGGTACAATCAACATGGCTTCACCAAAGGCAAATCGTGCCTGACAAACCTGGTGGCCTTCTATGAGAAGGTCACAACATCAATAGACAAGGGGAGAGCAACTGACATCATTTACCTGGACCTGAGCAAAGCCTTTGACACTGTCCCTCATGACATCCTGGTCTCCAAGCTGATAAAATATGGGTTTGATGGACTGAGAATTTAGTGGATAAAGAACTGGCTTGATGGCCGCACCCAAAGAGTGGCTGTCAATGGGTCCGTGTCCAAGTGGAGGCCAGTGACAAGTGGAGTCCCTCAAGGATCAGTACTGGGACCGGTCTTGTTTAACATCTTTGTCAGCAACATGGAGAGTGGCATAGCGTGCACCCTCAGCAAGTTTGACGACACCAAGCTTTGTGGAGTGGCTGACATGCTGGAGGGAAGGGATGCCAGACAGAGGGACCTTGACAGGCTGGAGAGGTGGGCCCATGCCAACCTCATGAAGTTCAACAAGACCAAGTGCAAGGTCCTCCATCTGGGTTGGGGCAATCCCAAGCACCGATATAGGCTGGGCAGTGACTGGCTTGAGAGCAGCCCTGAAGAAAAGGACTTGGGGGTGCTGGTAGACGAGAGGCTCAACATGAGCCATCAGTGTGCACTAGCAGCCCAGAAAGCCAATCGTATCCTGGGCTGCATCAGGAGAAGCGTGGCCAGCAGGTCAAGGGAGGTGATTCTCCCCCTCTACTCCACTCTCGTGAGACCACACCTGGAATACTGCGTCCAGTTCTGGAGCCCCTACTACAAGAAAGATATGGACGTCCTGGAACGTGTCCAGAGAAGGGCCATGAGGATGATCAGAGGGCTGGAGCACCTCTCCTATGAGGACAGACTGAGAGAGTTGGGGTTGTTCAGTCTGGAGAAAAAAAGGCTCTGAGGAGACCTCATAGTGGCCTACCAGTATCTTAAGGAGGCCTACAAGAAAGCTGGTGAGGGACTTTTTAGGATGTCAGGTAATGGTAGGACTAGAGGGAATGGATTAAAACTAGAGATGGGTCGATTCAGACTGGATGTTAGGAAGAAGTTCTTCACCATGAGGGTGGTGAGACACTGGCACAGGTTACCCAGAGAGGTGGTGGAAGCCCCATCCCTGGAAGCGTTCAAGGCCAGGCTGGATGGGGCTCTGAGCGACCTGATCTAGTGAGAGGTGTCCCTGCCCACGGCAGGGGGTTGGAACTGGATGATCTTTAAGGTCCCTTCCAACCCTAACAATTCTATGATTCTATGAAAGGAGAAAGAAGAGAATAAATACATGGAAAGAGAAGAGAGAAGACAATGAAAAGTAGGAGAAAAAATCAGAAAACCGTTTTCTCCCAGAAAACATGGGAGAAGGGAGAGAAGAGAGGAGAACTGAGGGAGGGATAGGACAAAAAAAGGGAAGAAGAGACAAAAAGGGGAAAGAAAGTGAAAGAGAAAAAAAAGGCAGGAGAGAGAAAAGGAGGGTAAGAAAAGAAAAAAGCAAAAAAAGATGAAGTTAAAAGAGAAGAGAGAGAAGGAAAAGAAAGAGAAAGGAAAATGAGAGAAAAGAAAGAATAAAAAGGAAACAAGTCCAAGCAACTGTGGTTGAGGAATCTAACTGAATCCTGTTAGCAGCAAAGTTGAAATTTTTAACTGACTGGAAGAGTTGCGTGTGGTACTGGCATGTGGTAAGCAAGACTCAGGAAATTACTTTCCATCAAGTAAAAACTGTAAAATCCTTATATTAAAATAACTCAGCTTTGGTGGTTTCAGCATTGCCATTCAATTAATAGATACGTCCTTTCCGGGTAAAAATTTCCATAGAAATTGTAATAAGCATTAAAAACTTTCTTACTGGTTTGGAAAACTGATTACTTAGACAGATGGATGGTGTAGCTGAAATGGCACAATGTAACAAACTCCAGCAGGCCAGCATGTTGGCATGTGTCAATTTTTAAGAATGGGCAAAGTTTGTGAAACAGTTTAATTAGGATAACTCAAACTTAATAAGGTCTTTGCTAGTTAGAGTAAAGAAAGAAAAATCAATCACTTTTAAGTTCAGCAAAGCAATTTGCTTTAATGCTGTCCTTTCTATCAGAGAGAAGTAGTATTTAATAAAGTAATCTCATATTACAGCTCAACATTAACATATTCAAGATTTAAAGATTTCTGAAGTGAAAAAAGAAATCCATAATTGTCATAAAATGTAAACAATAGTTTTAAACTATACAGTAGTTAGTGAACTTTGCTTAGCAGTACTTCTTCATTATTTCCTTTAAAAGGTTAAATATTGCCACAATTTAAGCCTTTTCTCTGAAATATGCTTATCTTAAAATTCATTATAATAGGTCTTAGCAGCATGCTGTGTTTTGCTTCTTGTGTTTTCCTTACTGGGCAAAGGTGGAAGGAGATGTCTGTGCGTAGGCACATACTCTAATTTTAAAAATTTATTTGCAATTGGTTTTAATGGCAGTGATTAGAAAACTTCATTGATATCACGTGAGAGAGCAGGGACATAATATTAGGCTCAAGTGGAAGAACGTGTCGGGGTGTGGGGCTCGTTCAAGCTCGGTAATTCTGCCTTCCCTCAGCAGGGTGGTACCTCCCTTTCTCCTCCCCTCCTCTGTGTCTTCTCATGCCAGATGTAGCAACTCAAGGGGCTGCAGCTCAGGCGAGCCAGCTGCATCTGGCGCGTAGGTTTGGGAGCGGCTGGAGGGAGCACGTTATGTTACTGACAAAGGGTGAAATACAGACCTTGCTCTGAGGAGTCTGAAATGGAAACCAGTTGTGTCAGTCTGAGGCCATCCTTCTCCAGTTACCGAAAACTAGTATCGCAGCCGAAAGAATAATCCCACTCTCTCCAAGCTGCTTTTCCTGTTCTGGGCTGCCCTCCTCCCTGGGTGCTGGCACAAGCATTCACATTTAAAGGAGAAAAAAAAATAAAAGGGTGCGGGAAGGGGGGAAGATGGTATGGAGGCAGGAACACGTGGTCTGCCTTGGAGGGAAGTTAGGCTGCTGCACTGAGTGGCAGAGCTGGCTGAAAGTGACATGAGCCTGGTATTGATCTTGGTGCAAAGCATGTTGGTGAAAACAGAAACTACTCCATTGGCTAACATACAGGTACACGGATGCACCGTCACTGGCATAACTGCAGGGTGCTGTCTTGTCACTGACACAGCTGACATAACAAAAACCCCTGCTCTGGATGTAAGAAAGGCTGGAGATTCTTCTAATCAATCAGAGGAGGAGTGTGGCTGGAAGCTGTGACTGCATCGTGATTACGTTCCTGGTAAAGCATGATAAAGTAGGAGTCCTACGTAGCCTTCTGAATTAGACCAGGCCCACAGTGATTTTCTGGTAACAGTTTGTTCTGCCTTCTTTTCCCTTTTTCACTGTGCAACAGAGTTAATGAACCCACTGTCAGATATTGCAATGGCTTTCTCTGTGAGTGGAGCAGCAGCTCAGAAGTCCTCTGTTGTTCTTTTGCAGTACATTTTGCCGCTGTGTTTCAGATCTCCAGCAGAGGCAGCTAATCAGAGACCTAGCATTGCGGTGGTTTCTAGGTTCTTCTTCAGGAAGCTTCAGGGAAATCTTCTGGGAGCTTCTGCTTCACGGAACTTTGGTGGCTTGCTGCTGCAGGTCAGGGCCAGCCTATGGAGGCATTTGCTTCTGTCAGCTCCTACAGACAGCTTTGGTTGGCTGCTTGCTGGTTGTGGACAACCTATGTATTTTGTCTTCAGCTGACTGTTGATCAGTGTCAAGCACCTGTTTAATGAATGCTTGAGGAACAGCTGTATAACAGGTAGGCAACAGCGCAGCTCCTAGAGCCCAGGAAACAGAGGGAACTAAGACCTAGGAGTTACTGCAGCAGTAAGAGTGGCACAAAGGGGTGCAGAAAATTACTTCAGGACAATGTGGGACTGCTGAGGACTGTGCAGTGATGGTTCTGATGTGCTGTAGGGCACGGTCACCAGCAACTGTTCCTTGCACACCAGAGAGAACTCCAGGTCTTGGGCTGCACTTCTAGGTCTAGGACTACTCACACATGGCAGGGCTGTCGTCTCACCCTTGGGAAGTGCACTTTGGTCAAGGTGCTGACTTGCCAAGTGAAAGAACCAAGTGGGTGGAGATGAGTAGACCATGCAGCATGGGAGGGACAAACAGGAGATCAACAGGATCTTTGCAAAAGGCAAGAACCCAAGCTCTGCAATGTAGAGGCAGCTAAACATTATATTCAAATGAGCTATGGATAGAGACTCCTAAGATTGAAATGTTGGAAATTTATGACTTCTGGCAATAGAACGAAGATTCTCTGCCTGCAGAGAAGGGTAGGTGTAGTGCCCTGGAAGGAGGTGAGCAAGATTGCCAGGGGCAGCATCAGAGCCAGCTGAGGCTAAACCAAATGTGTACCTGAAGAAGAAAAGAAGGATGACAGTTATTTGAGACCATATCCTAAGAGAAACAGAGGCACCCAGCTACCAACCTGGTATACTTGCTGTAGCTGGTGGTTTACTTTTTGTTGGGTACTTACATCACAGATGTTTTACATGGACATATCTGAGGTTTGTCCAGCCCTCAGACTTCACCCCTTGCTGTTCATCCACGTGGCCACCATGATACTACTGGGGTCAACCCAAGTATATAAAAAATTACTGCAGAGACCTAGGGGCAAGGGTGAAGGGCACAAATGCCCACGTGGTGTTCTCTTCAGTCCTGCCAGTGAGGTGGAAGTGCTCAAGTGGCCAAGGGCACCATCCCTCAAGTCAATATGTAGATGCATGGCTGGTGTCACAGACAGAGCCACGGTACCCTCTTTGAGGAATACGGACTGCTGAACCAGGGACAGGATGCATGAGATGAAGTGTGGCAGAGGCATCTTTGCTGACAGTCTTGGTAACCTATTCTGGAGGACTTTGACATAGCTGCTTAAGGGGAGGGTTGCTGCAATTTGGAGGAAGTGAAGGCGTGGGTAACGTTGAGGAAGTGTCTGGGAACAATGTGATCGGGTAAACCTTGCACTTTCCTTATGCGGGCAGTATGAATGGGGCATCCGTTTCAAGTGTCTGTACACAAAAGCACAGAATATGGGAAACAAGCAGGAGGAACTGCAAGTCTGTGCGCACTTCCAGAGCTCCTGGGGTTACAAAGACATGGTGGGATAGTTCACACAATGGAGTGCTGCTCTGGATAGGTGGATGGATACAGGCTGGCAAAGAGGGGCAGTGTATGCAAAGGAGGAGCAGGAGTGCACAGTGCTTTGCCTTGGAATGGGTACTGAACCTGTCAAGCACTTAGGAGAGGGCAGAACAACATGAGTAATGTTGTGGTAGGCATTTGCTGCGGATCGTCTGGCCAAGAAGAAATAGATGAGGCCTTTAAGTAACTGCTGGGACCTTGCAATTATTGCAGGCCATAATAGTCATGGGGAATGCAAGCAAGCCAGGACATTCCTGAAAGTCAATTTCTTGATGCAGGTGATTGATGACCCAACTAAGAGACATGCTGTCCTGGACTTGTTATAGATGAATAAGGAAGAACTGGTTGAAGGTGTGAAGGTTGATGACCACCTTGGGCCATGATTGATCATCAGACTATGGACAAAAGGGACCAGGAAAGCTGTTTTATCTTCCTTGGTGAACAAGAATGGCCCATTCCAATGTGCAGAAAGTTGAGCAAGTGTGGCAAAAAGCCAATATGAATGAACAAGGGCAAATCATACCTGATCAGCTTCTTCACCTTCTATGATGAGATGGCTGGTTCAGTTCATGAGAGAAGAGCAGTGGATGTTGTTTACATTAACTTTAGCAAGACTTTTGGCATCATCTCCCATAGTATCTTCACAGACAAATCGGTGAGATCGGAATTCAGTACGTGGACAATAAGTTGGATGGAAATTTGACCAAACATTTTGATCAAAGCTGGTAAGTCCAGTTGGTGACCAGTTACTAAGTGGTGTTGCTCAGGCATTGATACTGCAGCTGTTATTGTTGAATGTTGCTGTTAAACACCTGGACAATGGGACAGAGTGCATATTCAGCAAGTTTGGAGGTGATCCTCAAATGGAGGGAGTGGTTGGTACACTGGAAGACTGGGCTGCTCTTCAGAGGGATCAAGACAGCAGAGAATTGTGTTAACAGGAGCCTCATGAAATTCAACAAACGCAAGAGCAAACTCCTTCATCTGGGACATAGTAACCCATGCAACAGTACCCATTGGGGGCTAACTGGCTAGAAATCAGCTTTGCAGAAAATGACCTGGAAGCCATGATGGTTAACAAGCCAGATGTTAGTCCAGCCATGTGCCCTTGCAGCAAAGGTGGCCACACTCATATTGGGCTGTGTTAGCAGGAGCATGGACAGCAGGTCGAAGGAACTGATACTTCCCCTCTGTCCAGCACTTATGAGACCATATGTAGAGTATCATGTCCAGTTTTGGGCCCCCTAGTACAGGAAGGAAAGAGATACCAGAGTGAGTCCAGTGGAGGTTCACCAAGATGGCTGGAGGCTAGAGCATATGATGTATGAGGAAAAGCTGAGAGAGATGGACTTGTTCACACAGGAGAAGAGAAGGCTCAGGGGGATCCCATGGCAGTCCACAGCTCACTAGCGGGAGAGTGTAGAGAAAACAGAGCCAGGCTTTTCTTGGAAGTTGCACAGAGACAGCATGAGAAGCAAAGAATGAGAGGCAACAGACGCAAATTGGAACATGCAAAAGTCTGATTTGATACTAAGAAAAATATTTTCCCAGTGAGAGCAGTTAGGCACAGGAGGAGGTTGTCCAGAGAGATCGTGAAGTCTCCATTCTTGGAGACTGCACAAAACTTGACTGGACAAGCCCCAGATCCAAGTTGTCCTGTTTTGAGCAGGAGGTTGATCTAGATGACTTCTGGAAGTTCCTTCCAATGTAAATTAGGCTACGATTATATGAGTGTGTGAACCTTGGTGGAGCTGAATGTTCTTAAAAATAACTGTAATGTTGTTTTGGTTTGGGGATTTTTTTTTGGGGGGGTGGTGGGTATTTTTTATTTTGCATTTGACTAACCATTTATATCTCAATAACACACACAAGGTATTCTTAAAGCACTACAGAGAAAGTTGTGGAGACTGGCCAGTTAAAAAGCCAAATTAAACAAGAGAACTTGGGATAACTTCATAGAGGTCCCTTGTGTAGGATGATTAAATTTTAGAGGCCAAAAGGCATTCGGTGATTACTGACTATGTCTTGTTCAGCGTAGTCGCTTTACTTTCCACCTTAATTTTTTTTTGAAGAGTAAGCTTCACCCAATTTGAAGCCAAGAATATTTGGAAGGGTGGGGTGGTTTTTGATTTTATACATTGCACATTTTGTGGCAGTGTTTTTCTTTGGTTTAGTACATTTTTGATTGTAGCACAGTCATTACTTCATTTTTCTAAACATATGTATTTAAAACCCACAAGGGCCTGTGAAATCTGATACTAAAATAAGACATCATATATATCAAAACCATGGTTTCTTTAAGAAAGCCATTTTTTAACCTCTACTCCAGAGTTCCTTTCATGTGGCAGTAATTCATTTTTTTTCCTTTCTTTATAACTTTTTCGTTCGTGGTGATCATTGGTATTATAGTAGAGAATGAAAAATGTACTACTGCTTTTTAATGAAATCAGTTAAAACTATTAAAAGGTAATATTTTAGTAGAAGAGAAAAGAAAAAATGTGTATTCTTGAATAGGAAGTAGCTGTCAGAGAGAACTGTATTATTCGACCAGTATAAGAATTTGTTACACAAAGAAATCAAATAGTTTCTTTCAAGTGATGTTGAATGAGGAGGGTGTTCTCGGTCCAGCAGACACCTTAGCTGTCGTGACCATCTCTGACGCGCTGATTTCTTGTTCTTTTGGGATTATTTCCTTTCAGAAACATTTTTCTTTTAGTATTATTTTGAAAGGTTCTCTTTTAATCTTTGCCTGTATCTTTCAAAAACACATTCAAAATGTCTTTTTTTTGTTAGCATTGTTTTTTTTCTTGTATTATTTGCACTACATCTAATGAAATGGGAAGGATTCAAAGTACAGAGATAGATTTACTATATATCCTTGCTTTGAGATTTTTCTTCACAAAGAAGAAAAACCTGAGGTTTTCCCAGGTGTTACAGAACACAGAAAAGTGTAAACATTCTCTATAAAACTTGTATTCTCATTTCCTTTCTGGTCGAGGAATGCTTGTTGCCATATGTGAATATCATTTAAAGAGGTGTCACGGTGTTTCAAGCATACTTTCCAGAACATTAAAGATATTCAGGGAGACCTACTCAGAGGCATGGCTGACAAAGGGCAAGGGTAATCAGCAAAAATAATGGGTAGGAATATTTAAATTTCAGGAAATCACGTTTGTGTATTTCTGTTTGCAGTGTATAATGTGGCATTGGTATGATATGTTTGTGTGCTTTTTATTTTTTCTACTGGAATTTACTAGCTATACTGATAGTATCTTGTTTTCAAATACATTATAAACCTAGTGTAAATTTGTATTTCCATAGGAAATTTTTCTTTCAAAAACATGTTTTTGAAGAAAAAAATATTTTCTGTGGAAAATCCATGTCAATAACTGTGAAATTCTATTCAGGAACACTTTTAAATTTTACAAAGGTTCTGGAACTTTAGTATGTAAAGACTTTCTGGAGAGAGAAAATGGTTTAAAAAAGAAAAGAAAAAGCCTCACTGGCTTAAGGAGTACTGAGATTTGTGGTGAAATTTTGTTCCCAGGACGTTTCATTTTATTATTTTAGATGAGTTGTAATAAAGCTCTGGTTTCACCACAGATGAACTCCTTTTTTTTTTTTTTTTTTTTTTTTTCCTGGAGTGTTACTGTGGCTATTGTCACCAGGTTTGACACCATCAGAAGTTTTCCCAGGCTGCCAGCACCAGGAGATACAATACATTTTGCTCTAGATATCAAAAAGATTCATTATCAGTGTTGTAGGGTACCAGAACTTCATATACCCTGCCCTCAGACCACCGAGTGTTCTAAAGTTAAGGGTGGAAATGCTGAACTTGATTGAAATGTTTGTCAAAGGCCATTGTACAGAGCCGAGGGCAGATCTGATGTGTTTGCAGTAGTCTTTACCTCTGAGGAAAAAAAGAAAGGTCAGATACACCATAGTGCTGCCATACAGAGGTGAAAAAAACTAAGTCTATGCCATCATTTGCAAAAGTGAGCCAAACTCTTAGCTACTGAGAGAGAATAAAACTTTATGGGTAGCTGTGCATGAGAGCTTTGCTTTACCAAGAAAGCTAATCTTAGATTGTGTGGTCGCTTGTGACCTACAGTCGGTGAATGCAACCAGGCTGGCAAACTCTTAAACAACGAAAGAAACCAACCTTTTTTTTACCAGCATCCCTTGTCTTTTTGTCATGTCACCTTCAACTAGCAGTTTCATTCACTTGTCCGCCTTGATTTTTACATGACAACATACGGCTAGTGCTTTGTTACTTTTGTGCTTTATCATGTGTGCCAGTGTCACATAATCACTGCGCGCAATGGCTGTACGTAGATGTACAAAAGGCCCAGAGGGAGATTGGTTCTTGTTGGAGGATCCTAGAAGTGGCAGTGGCATAATCTCCAATATTTGTTTATCTTGTATATCCTTTCACAGAAGACTTGATTAATCTTTTCCTGTCTCTCTGGGTGGCTGCTTGCCACTCCTCCAAGGAAAGACAGCCGTTTAATGCTTCCAACTGTCTGGTAAGAGGTAGAGGACACCTGTTGGTTCTGTGAAAACAGCTTCAGTTCTGACTCCTTCCCTGATTCCAGGTTTGGTGAATTCAAAATGTAAAACCAGGCTAGGTGAGTTTGTAAATGAGATTTCCTGCTGAGGAATGCAAGAAATACCTTTTTGATGATACCCGGCTTGAATTTAGTGTCCATGTTGAATTTCTCTCCAGTATTGCTCCAGATTATTTCACATTTGAAGGACAATGAAAAGATTCAGTTTCTTGGTGATGTATCAGACACTTTAGTCAGCTGTGATTCCAGCTGCTTGTAACTCACAAGCTACAAAAGGCAAGGTTCAAGTTCATCACTTTAGTTATTTGGGATTCACTACTTTGGTTAACTTCGGTGAAAGCTGATAGGTAAGTTCTGCTGACTTGTGAGACAGACACAAGGTTATCTATGACAGATGTGTTACGTTTAGCACGTCTGTACTGGTCCTTGTTTTTTTCCATCATACTAATAATATTCTTGCCTCCATGTTCATCTGGGTTAGAAAAACAAGAAATCTATATGAGGGTTGTGTACAGAGTGATGTCAGTAGTATATATAATGGGTCTTTTTCCCTATCATCTTCTGGGATTTGTTTACAGTCTGTGAGACTACCATCAAATCAGCTGTACTAGTCTGTCTTGTTGCCTGATAGCTGTGAGCTTACTGCCTTACTTGCTCTGCTGAAGAATAGTAGCCGTGTTTGTGATATTCGAAGGCTAAAAGTCAGGTGCCACAAGTAGGACCAGAGATGTAAAAATTTTCCTTAGGGTGATGCCCAAATGAGAACAAAACTGATGTTAATTTTGGCTAACGTGGATAAAACTGATTAAAAACAAACTTAAAAAAAATAAATATCTCTTTCGAGAAATTTATTTTAATCCTTTGAAATACATGTAAAGATCCAATTGGGAGAGCTCATATTAGGAATAAACCTTAAGTATAGTTTATTCAAACTGTATAAATAGTATTCTACCTATATGCACTTCAATTTCTATAAAACTTTAGCAAATAACTGTTTAAGGCTTAAGAATTTATATATTATGACTTTATTTATTATTTAAGTGGTTAAGACTTCAGAACATAAATAGTTTTGACAATCACACCAACTGTGGGTATCAAGAGTGTTTTCTGTAGATCTCATTAGATCTCTCTGTGTGAGAGGCTGAGATCGAGCAACCCTACAGTTTCACTAGTCTTTATATAAAAATAGTAGATGGTTCCCTAGCTACCTACTACCCACATACTAAAAGATAATGGTTTTATTGTTTAATAAACTGTTGGATATGTAATATTTTGAAAAGTCTCCCTTTTTTCCTTTTCTGTCCAACACATCTAATGTATTTTCATTCAGCATTTAAAAGACAATCTTTTAATCAAGTTCCAGTTTCTTTCCAAAAACAACTTAACACAAATAAGTACACTTGTAATGATTTAGTAAATGTGTTGCCATTTCTATTTTAACATCAGAAAATACAACTTAGATTAATTTTTGAAAGTTAAGTTAGATAATTGCTGAGTGTATTTATAGTCTCACGATTAGCAAAAAATAATATTACATTAAAGCTCTATTTATTTGCTGATTGGGGTATTTTAATCATTTCAAGCAATGAACGAATTAACCTTGTGGTAGGAAAATAAATGGAAAAAAATTCAAAAGCAAGATTTAAATTGATTGTTCAAAGCAGGTTTTCTGTTTGATAATTTAAATTGGTTTAGTTTGGATTAACATGTTTAGTTCATGATTTTGCTGTCTATTGAAAGACGGGTAACTCTGAATGAAATTTTACCTGCAACATGTAGTCTGTGTTTAACATTGGATGAGAAGCAGATATGCTGCTTGCTGCCTTCCTGTGTAGGGATCTACAAAATAACCAGGGAAGACAGTGGAGACTTCATCATCATGTGATTTGATTTGTTTAGACTAACTTGAAGCTTTTATTGCTGAAAAGTTTGTAGATGGTTGGCAGGAAATCTTGCACTCATCAGCATTGTTTTCAGCCATTTACTCTGTGCTCTCTACTTCCCTCTGTGCCAAGGGAAGGATCCTGTGCCTGTACTGTTTGAATGCAGTAAAATGTCTGGGATATTTTTCAGTCTTGGGTGTCAAGATGTCAGTTCACTGGACATCTCCTGGTTCTTCCTCCTGAGCCCAGGCTGGAAGAGCTTGCCTCGGCCTCAGCACTAACGGCGGCTGCAGCACTGCCAGCTCAGTCAAGCATGGCTGTGGGGGGAGGGTGGCTCTAGAGTCATCAGCAGCAGTTTGCCTGTCTTCTTGATATATAGAACAGCTCTCTTCTTGTCTTGGTGTTGCTGCTTAGATTCCTGGTGGTTTTGTGTCACTCCCAAGCTAGGTCATGACTGCAGTCTTGTAAGGGAAGTTCAGACATTTTGCTGGCATATGATAGCAAGACCATGGTCACGTGGTCTTGAAGACTGTGGGAAAACTTCTTCTTTGACTTCATCACACTGAGCATCCAGTACTGCATGCATTGCTCTATGAAACACTTCAGCAAGCAATGCACATCTAGACATCTAGCCAATTCTCCAGCATTTCTGGCTGCTGTTAATGTTGGAAAAAGTATAGTTAGGGTATATGGTTAACCTCAGGCTTAAACAAAATTTTGATTTAATAAAAAGATAAAGAATCCTAGGATACAGTGCTAGACACATGCTCAAGAGATCATTCAATACAAATGCTAACACTGGCACAGGTTCATATAGTATATAGAATCATAGAATTCGTTAGGTTGGAAAAGACCTTTAAGATCATTGGGTCCAGTCGTTAACCTAACACTGTCTACTGGGGACTAACAAGTCCACCACTAAACCAGGTACCTAAGCACCACGTCTACCCGTCTTTTAAAGTTCTCCAGGGATGGCGATTCCACCACTTCGCTGGGTAGCCTGTTCCAATGTTTTACAACCCTTTTGGTGAAGAATTTTTTCCTAATATCCAACCTAAGCCTCCCCTGACACAACTTGAGGCCATTTCCTCTTGTCCTATCACTTGTTACTTGGGAGAAGAGACCAACCCCCACCTCTCTACAACCTCCTTTCAGGTAGTTGTGGAGAGCAGTAAGGTCTGCCCTCAGCCTCCTTTTCTCCAGGCTAAACAACCCCAGCTCCCTCAGCCGCTCCTCATAAGACTTGTGCTCTGGACCCTTACCAGCTTTGTTGCTCTTCTTTGGACACGCTTCAGCACCTCAATGTCTTTCTCATAGTGAAGGGCCCAAAACTGAACACAGTATTCAAGGTGCGGCCTCACCAGTGCCGAGTAGAGGGGAATGGTCACTTCCCTAATCCTGCTGGCCACCATATTTCTGATACAAGCCAGGATGCTGTTGGCCTTCTTGGCCACCTGGGCACACTGATGGCTCATATTCAGCTGCCTGTTGACCAACACCCCCAGATCCTTTTCCACCAGGCAGCTTTCCAGCCATTTTCCCCCAAGCCTGTAGTGCTGCTTGGTGTTGTTGTCATCCAAGTACAGGACTTGGCAGTTGGCCTTGTTGAACCTTGTACAGTTGGTCTTAGCCCATCAATCCAGCCTGTCCAGATCCCTCTGAAGATGCTTCCTACTGTCAAGCAGATCAACACTCCCACCCAACTTGGTGTTGTCTGCAAACCTACTGAGGGTGCACCCAATCCCCTCGTCCAGATCATTGATAAAGATATTAAGTAGAACTGGACCCAATACTATACCAACCAGGACTGGTGTGTGTTTGATCTTCTGATGAAGGTCATTTTACAAACTTCCCTGCTTTGTTCTGGTGTTGATTAAAGCAACATCAGCTACATTCACACTTTTAGACTACGTGTGAACTTTCTTTTTTTCTTCCCTCAAGGGCCATGAAGACCATTTATCTCCATTGACTTCTAACAGCCTTTTACATTTTTCTGAAAAATTACAATTATTCTGTTTTCTGGACCACAGAAATGTGTTTTCTATAGCCTTCCCTCATAAGTCTTATTTTCTTTATCTGCTATCACTCTTGTTCTTCTTTAGACTTTTTGCCTGTATTTCTCTTTAAATAGGCCCTGAATTTGACAGGTATCCACTAGCACTGGAGGTAAGAGAATGTTCACCTTGTATGTCGGTGGGCTGGCAAGCTGGTTGACACATACAGTTGCTGGTGCCATTACCTTCTGATCTATTTCACTTTGCTGGTGTCAGTCCTTTGGACTTGACATGAAAATATGCATTTTCTGGATTTGATTTCACATTCGGTTGTATAGCACTTAGCACTTCCTTTGAATTTCATGTTGCTAATTTTAAGGGCTGTCTCCAATACATCATGGTATTTCTGACTTTATGTCCTTTCTTCCAGGGGGCTTTTGAACCTTCCCAAACTGATGTAACTTACATGCAGTATAAGCATATTTTTTTCTATTTGACTTCGTATCAGGCCTAGAAATCAGTTCTGAAGCCTTTTGGTTTTACTTTGTTTCCAGCAGTGAGTAGAAATTATTGCTCCCTTGTGACTATTTATGGATCTGTATAAAACGAGCAAATGATTTCAAACAAATAAATACTGATCACATTTACGATAGCTAAGTGCTCCTCTTACAGCAGTCGTTGTTCGATTTGGGAAGGTATCAGGAGCCCTGGTAAGCTCTGTGAGGGGGATATGGCGGAAACGCTGCCTGCTGCAGGACCCGAGGTGCCTTGTCTGCATAGCGTTGGGAAACTTTCACTGTCTGCTACGCTATATTGTCTGGACAGGTTGGCTTTAGTTAATTTATTTTCCATGTTTAAAACATTTTTTTTGCCAAGATCATATTTTTTTTTCTCTTGGCAAGCAGCCTAGCAAAGACCATTGGAATTGAAAGTGTAACCGTAGTTTTCAGGGGTTTTCTGACACAACTGTGTGTTTGAGGAGTTTAAAATAGAAAAGTAAATAGTGTTTTTACTGGTGTTTTTACACATTTTTGTAGCGTTTGGGGGAGGGTGGCAGGGGAGAAAGTAACTGAAACCTGTACTTCCCCTACGTGTTTTTACAGAGCTTTGGGTTTAGAGACGGTGTAGTCGAGCATTTTGGTTTAGGTAACGCGGGCTGCATAACCAGTAGAGGGAGCCCAGAATCACAAAATATTGGAGATGCTTTTGACTGGGGGAGTTGGGGTGAGAAGCTTGCTTTGATAATGTACAGGAATTTTGTGATTATATTTAGCAGGATGCGTTGATTACTGCCAACTTATAGAGATTCTGGGGAAGAGCATTTATGAAATGTTGAAATGCTTGATTGAGATATTCTAAATGATCAAATTGTATTAACAACTTTTATATTGGAAGGCTGATCAGTAATTCCTTCTCTTTCTTATGTTGCTGCTGGTTGCTGTGAATTCATATCACCTTTACAGAAAGTAAGTAACTTTTCATTTTTTAAATCTTTTTGAAAGGGTGCGGGTGTGGGTATGCTGCTTGTATGTATGTGTATATATATATATGTATACATATATAAAATAAACATATGAGCAGAAAATGATGAATCTTAAAGACATACTGCTACAGAGGATGACTCCCATGTGTGAATGACTTTTGGAGTACTGCAGTGGTTTAAAGCAATCTCACCCAAAAGGTTATAAATAGTATGAAAGTTCTGCATCCAAAGGCTGTAAATGGTAAACACATTCCTCATGTGTAGACTATGGCAACAGAACTTAAAAAGCTTAAAATAGCTTATGGCTTTAAAGATTCACAGATACCAAGTTACAAAGTAGAATGTTATCGTATCCAAGTTGATTTAACTGAATCAAAGTTGCACTGACTTGGAGTGTTTCAAGAACTTAGGTCAAACAGCCATTTTTGACATTCAAAGGTACCCAGGCTTATATTTGGCAGTCCTTGGCTGCAGCATTAATACATCCCAGCAGCTCTGAGCAGAACGAATATGTCCTCAGGCTGTAGGAGAATTTAGAAAGCATGCAATAAGTAGTATGGATCCCTCAGAAACTGCTCTGTGATTCAGACATCAGTCTGCATCCTGGGATCTTTGATTGCTGGCTTTTCTAACTGCGGTCCCGTGCGAGCATTTCCAGCATCCCTTGTGGGTAATATTTGTGAATTTTAATATAGTGTTTTAAGGATGCCTGTGCTGACAGAATAGCCAAGTCATTGGTTAACATGGGTCAAAATAGCAGTGATAAAGGACACCATGGAATTTCACTTTGAGCTGCTAGCTCAAAATAAATCCCACCCCACAGTGTCCAGATTATTATTTCATTTGCAACTTAAGTATGTGTGGTTTGTTTTGTGCTCATTATAGACATACCCAACTCCAACTTTCAAGAAGGGTGGATATGGCCCTTTGGTTGCATGCCAAATTATTTAGGAATTGCAGATATCTGTATGAAACGAGCATAACAGTAGCTAAAGTACTTCTTGGCTCAGTAGCTGATACGGATTTCTTTGTAAGTCAGAGAGTATTTTCTATTGTCCACTTGCCAGTTGGCTAGACTTCGAAGATTAAGATATCTGCTGCGAGCACAGTAGTGGTCATGAGATATTGCCAAATCCGCTATTTTGGGTTCATTCATCTTGTATCATTTTAATTGGTTAATGATATCTAAAAATAAGTGTAGAGTCCAAAATATCTACATTGGAATAGGAGGATACAAGTTGTGCATACATACACACACAGTTTTGTTTCTTGTTGATATATTGAGTTCGTCTTCCACTGCAGAGTCAGCAAGTTCTTTCTGTCTTGCAGAGAAAGTCTTAATCTGTGATAATGTTTCAGTAAAAAGATCCAAGACTGTAAGAGTTGAAAATGCTCCACGTTATGTATGTTAACATATGGAAGAAATTATGCAACTAGAACTACTCTATTAAATGCTTTGTGTCTTTGCTTGTCAAACATTAATACAGTAAGGAAAATGTGTAAAAAGAAGTATCCTACTTATTCCCAAACTGTTTTAAGTAATCGTTAAACACAATGAAATCTCCTTAACGTTTTCTGTGCTACTGCTAGCAGTATCATTATATTTCTACCGTATTTAGTTTTGTATCCTCTTATAGTATTGTATCAAAACCAGATGTGGAATTAGTTTTATTTGCAGGGGGGGAAAGAAACAACAAAAACCTGTCAGAATTTTCATATTGCATGATTATATTTAGAATACTTATAAAATAGATGTCTGTTAAATATCTGATGTGTTTACCATCAAGCAGCATTTTTACCTGTACTTTTTGATTTTAGATTTAGTAATGTGATAGATTAGGTGACCAGTAGTAAACAAATTAGATTGGACAGGACTTCCTGTCTTGAGGACACTTTATAGTTGATTTTTTACTGGAAGAGAAATTGCCACACTATCCACCTTGCCATTAAATTAATGCAGGTACAGTAAGGACGAATTCTGTTGTAACAGAGCCATGGAAATCAACAGAAAGTATCATCATATGAAAGATTATAATTTCATTCCGGTTTTATTTATAAAAAAAAAAATCAGCCAGCAATTTTCAGCAAAGATTGGATGTTGTGTTATAATATTGCGTAATAAAGAACAGTAGTTTATGATGGACTTTTGAAGCCCTGTTCCTGGTTTATGGCTGAGTGTATAATTAATCCTGAAATACTTCGCAACACACTTAATTTAATGCACAGGCATTGTTCCACTTAACCAAGTGGAATATATTTACGTGGCTAAAGATAAGCGTGCGTGCAGGCGAGGGACCCCAGGGAGGAAGCACAGTTTCAGATTCAGTCCCTGAGTACACCGTGTACATTAGTCAGTAAATGGGGACAAAGATGTGATAGTACATCTATAACTCTTGTACTTTAATTTTTAAATTAAAATGAAATAAAACAATTAATGACTACCTTCTTCACTACCATTTCTTAGATCAACTTTTCAGAATAGCGTAAGTGTAGCTAGGGTAGAAACATTTGCTTTCTTTTTCTGATGTAAACATGCATATATACAAAGACGTCTCTGTACAAGTGCTCTTTTTTTCTTAATGAATTGTGTTTCTTTTTAAATAGTCCTTTAATAGTCCCACGCGTTCCACAGTGGTATTACAATTACTACCTTGAGTAGGTCAATCTCTTAATCTCTAAAACAACTCTAATTAGAAAGATAGTGCTTCATAGAAGGTACAAATGTGCTTGTATTTGTGTATACTAATGCATGCTGACCATGTTAAACCAGAAGAAGGCTTAACTATATATCACTTTTAATTTTAAATGTGTTCTTCCTGGGCTCTTCATTATTCTTTTGTTGCCTTTCATCCTATGGGATGCAGCTGCCCTTGAACTTGGTACTGTTTTGATCATTCATGTGCAGCAGCCACATTGTCTGTAACATTTTAAAAATGAGGCTTCATGGTGTTATTTACAAAGTAATTTCACATAAATATTTGGACTTCGGTTCTCAGGATGTGGAGCTGGTTGCTGTATGAAGAAAAGCATAATTATAATTCACAGACTTTTTGCCTCAAGCCTAGGGGACAGATGCATACGATTAAGTTTGAAACTGGCCTGTTATTGTAATGTAGATGTTTTCAGGGTTGAGAGAATTAAAAAAAAAAAAGGGGGGGGGGGGCAAAAAAAAGCCAGGCAAGCATGAGTTTTAAAAAAAAATAGACCGAGGGAATAGTTTTACAAGAGGCACTCAATCTTGGACTGCACAATTTTATTTTTCAGTGGAACCTCTCCATTAGCTTGCCTGAATGCAATGCTTCATACTAACACTCGTGTAGGTGATGGAACATTCTTCAAAATCCCTGGGAAGTCGGGACTCTACGCTCTCAAAGTAAGTTTAAATTTTGTATATGGAAAGTGCATAGCACTATTAATCCATTTTATGAATGTCTCAATAGATATAAAGGTAAACAGATTAGATTCTTTGGAGAGGAAATGACCTGATAGTCCTTTAACTGCTTTCAGATGTCTTTTAAAAGGATTTATAATGAAAGTAAACATTGAATGTTTTATCCTAGAAAGCATATACATGTTCTTGAATTTGGCATATGGTATAAAAAACATGTAGTTTAGCTAAAATGCTGCTTTTTCAGAGTTGTTCACAGAAAGGCCTTTGTTTTATGAGCAGTGAGCTCAAGAGGATCACTGACTTTCTCGTTAAGTAATTGTATTAATGTTTGATTTTTCAATAGTGCAAAATTTTTTGCAAGTCTAATATAAATCAGCTTTTAATTTACAGATCGCATCATTGCTTTGGAGCAGGAATATAAAATAGTGATAGAATTTTGCCTTTATGCTATTTCTATTTCTTTTCCTCTTTATTTTTCTTTTTTGGTATGTATATGATGATTTCTGTGGGTGGAAATTTTTTTCGTGTTGTACATGATCAAACTTAGACGGGCTTCCCAATAGGAGTGGTGGAATGTGAGGCAGAGGTGAGAAACAAGAAAGTAAGATTATATGTTTGGCAGTGTAAATGTAGTCAATTAAAATTTTGGGCTGGGGGGAAGGATCCTTGGTGATTTATGACAGACTCATTTGATGTAAGGGTTTAAAAAATATAAAACTACATAGATTTGCCTGCTCCTTATAACTAAAAATTCTGTATCTGAGATTGAATTAATAGTTTTCAGAAGCTCTATTTCCTAATTTACTAAGAAAAATGCTGCTGTTGTTCTTTAAATCGGGAGATATTCTTGGCACAAATCCAGGTATTCACAATCACTCCCATGCTTGTGAGCTCCAGGTTGCTTCAGCTATTTGAATTCAGGAAACAGGCAAAGGCAGAAAAGAAACATTAAAGGATTTGTGTTTTGCTGCAGCATTATGGACACTCAACTGGAAAACTGGGATTTTTAACAGGCAAACAGGTCTGTTTCTGTTAAAAAAAAAAAAAAAAAAAGACAAGTGGAAGACCATGCATTTTATTTGACATTTTTTAAAAAAAGAGTATGTTATGACTTCACAGAAAAGCTTTTTTGTTTTTGCTTTGCAAGTTTTTTCATGAAGGTCTGTTTTTATGTCTTTCTCTGAAGTAACTCACAAGCATGTTTTATTTTATTCTGTTTTTTGAAATGTAAGCATGAGAGTACACTGCAGTAATCTATTTTCGGAGATGCAGCAGGATCATGATTGATTTTTTTCTTGTTAATTTTAGTTTTCTTTTTCTTCTTTAACTGTAGAAAGAAGAATCAACATGCCCTACTGATGGAACATTGGATTTAGGATGTGAATCTGAGTTAGATGGCACTGAAATGGCTGAGACAAATAATAATGGAGAAGAAAATGGTGGTAGGTGTTTTTATTTCAATATTAGAGGGCATACTTTGGGAAAAGAAAAAGTATTGTTTACTTAAGATTTTCATGGAGTGATTTCTAAACAGTGTAAGTAATGTTTTCTACTCAGTGGAATTATTTTTGAGTGACTCCCTCTCTTTTTTGGCCTTTTAAGGAAATCGGGAACATCAAATGCCTTTATTTGACTTACATTTGTAAGAGAAAATGAGTGATGCTGTGGGGTGTGGTTTGGGTAGGTAATTCTTTGGCTTACAGTGTTTTTGGTTTAGGCCCCACAGCTTATCAGGCTTCAGACTTGCAGTTGTCAGATAGACATCTCACTGATTTCAGTGTGGGCACGTGGGGTTGGTCCCTCAGTAGAGTTCTGGGTACAGGACAAGGGCTTGTATTTTTTTTGTTTCAGGCAGAGATTCTCCTGGGTGCCATGTTGACATAAAGACATGTTGAATTATCAAATCCTGTGCATTTTTTTTTCTCTGAGATAGTGACACACTGAAACATTGCAAGAAGTTGAAAATGGCAACCTTAGAAATATTTTTCCTTTTTGAGAGGTAATAACTACTCATAAAGAATACACTGTTCTTCAGTCATCTAAAATTACTTGCAAGTAATAGACATTAATATTCTTCTTATTAAAACTACACTCATGTGTAAAGTGAATGCTTTATTCAAAAATCAAGCTTCCCAGGAGCTCTGAAATAAACCTTTCCTTGATCAGTTCTTCTCTTCTGCTGCCCCCTCACAACCTGTCCTTCTGCTGGACTGCAGCCTGCTGTTTTGACTCACTTTGTATATGGTGAGAAGGTGTCCTGTTTACAACTAGGACATGAAAAAGCTCAGCTCATGGTGTTGTTCTGCGACAGACTTCCTTTTTGATCTTGAGCAACTTAACTAGCTTCCATGCTGCACCTAGTATTGCTTTCTAGCAGCATTGAAAAATCAGAAAATGCTCAGTGCCAGGAGTAACAGAATTACCTAAGACAGGTTGTTGTAGATCCAGTGGTGAAGTTTTGAAGCTCAGTGGAAAAACAAAATTCGAGAATTATTAAATGGGTCTGCTTCTTCATTTTCTTTGATATATTATGTCTAGAAGTTAACAGACCCTGCATGTGCAGTGGTTTTATGCTTAGGTAGTAGGTACTGCATGTATAAGTGAATATACGTATTTGTAGTTCTTCAACAGTTCCTGTCTGGTACTCAGACAATTTGTTGATGTACACTTCCCTAAATCTCAGGAAGAATACAGCAGTGAAAAGCGGTGTAAATACAGTTACAGGAAGGAAAGCAAAAGTTGATGTTACTTGTTATAAACAAATAAAAATCATGGCAAAAACCTGGTAATTATTTAGGAGTGGTAGGATGTAAATAAGGATGCCGGAATGCCAGAAGTAGAAAATTGCTGGGTTTTGACTGGGAGGAGGCTGCATACTATTTTCACAGTTTACAGTAATAAAAATAATTCTAGCACTTGTGGTGACATAAAAGAGCAGCTGCTAAAATTAAACATTTTCAAATATTTGGGGTAGAGCAGTAACTTACACCTAGATTGTTTTTAAAGCTGAGACATTTCCCTCATGTTCCATCTTTTAACAAATCTTGTAAAACTGCGATATATTTAACTTTTGAAAACAAGACATTTTACTTTTTTTTGATGTCATGCAGTAGGTATATTTAAAAAGAATAAGGGATGTCAATAGTGAGTCTATATTGCGTATAGAAAGGCCAATGCTGGATGTGATCAAAAAGGAATTGAAGACAGTATATCTTGTATCAGTCAGCTGATACAGAACATAGTTTTGTCAAACATGTTTGATAATAGCTTTTCTTGAGACTAGGAGTTTTGTTGTTAAAGGTATCTATTGAAATATATGTAGAATCCTGTAAGAGATTTCATTTACAGTATAGAATGCCTGGCTTGAAAAAAAGGACCATGCCTGAGAAATGCAGCCAGTTTTAAGTGGATTGAAAATTACAAATTATTAGATCTGCAAAGGTGTAGGAATCTCCATCCACAGTAGGTATTTTTGCTCTTCTCTTGAGGTTGTGATATGAACGCTCTTTATTCAATATCTTCGTAAATTCTTTTGGAAAAGTATAAAATCCTTCTTGATTAAATTTAATGATAATAAATAATAATGTTGAGACCCCTCTTGATTGCCTTGTAAATTATTACAGTTGAACAGCATGATTTTTTCAGACGTTAAAGTGAAGAAAAAAGGTCACAGTTGCACAGTGGAAAAACATACATTCAATAAATCAGTAAATCTGAAAAACATTTAAGGATCACGGTAGAAAATGAATTGAACATGAATGAAATGCTTTTGCTAATTAGTCCAATGCAGTTCTTGGACTATAATTCTGGTAGTACTGACTAAAGAATATAGGCACATTGTTTCCTTTGGGTATAGCAGTAGTTAAATGATTACTGGTGTATTACATTCATTATAGCTGTAAGAAGGAATTAAGAAAAATAGGGAAGGATTTAGAAAAGACGCATAAGAACTCCTGAGTGAACAAATGCCTCCTTTGCTCTGAGAAATTTAATGGGGACAGTCTAGTTGGTTTGTCAAAGGTGAGGCAGTGACTTGATCTGTTTGTAAATATTTGAGAAAAGGTATTTCTAAAGAAAATATTTGTTCTAGCAGGCCAAATCTAACAAGATGTCTAACAGTTAAAATTTTCACACTAAAGCTGGGATTTTTTTTTCTTTCCAGGAAATGATTCTGTGGCATAAAAATAACATTTGATTCAGTACAAAAAATGCCTTATGAAATTCTCTGACTTGTGTTTTAGAAAAAGTCAATAGATATAATGTCTCCTTTCAGCCTTAGTATGTGTGATATATCTGAGGATGGACATTGTTTGCACATTGTATTCTTAATTGCCCAATTGATTGCATTTTATTTGCTCTTGTTTCCACTGTGGTAGAGGCCAGAAGCCCCAGTTCTGACAGAGTGATCAGAAATTGTTTACAAAGAGTTTAAAAAGTGCCGCTTTAAAGTTAGCTGGAAGCAGAGGATGAAACCCTAAGCAGCAGCCTCAGTCCATTTGTGGGCGTTTAGATGATGGTCTTCAGCTTTTGGAGTAAAAAGTACCAGCTGACACTCAAACACAGAAGAATCACATTATTCACCAGCAGGCACATTTTTCCCAGTACAAATGCAGACTACTGAACAATTTTATTAGCATAATAATATAAAAATTCCCCACGGTTATAAACACATGACTTGGCGAAAGCTGTTCCTCCACATCAGTACTGCTAAACTGACAACTGGAATAGTCACACCTCAGGATTTTTCAGATGCTGTGGAGAAGTCTTTCTTTCCCCACCTTCTCTAAAGGCATATGTTAAACTCTTTACGCTACAGTTGATTTTATTTGGAATGGGATTTCTATAGAAGCAATCTAGCAGTCTCATATCTTTTTATAAATTCCATTTCCCTCAAATACAGGGGCAGCATGTAAAGATGCAGTCAGTAAAAGAATTAAAATCCCAATTACTGTTGCCTGGGAAAATGACGACTATAATATCCTTTTGCCCATCAATAGGATGTTCTGTTCTCAAAAAGCATTTGTCCCTAGGGTTTCTGAAGCCAGGGCTAATCCATCAGCCACGGAGCATAGTTGATTAAAAATTGTCTTCACGCAAGCCAATGGAATGCACAATGATGTAACTGTGGAGGAGGTAGCAATTCCTATGGTAGTATGACTTCCCTCCCCAGCCCAAACATAGGTTCTTGTGTTTGCCCAAATATGAGCAACATACGTCTCCTCTTGAGACACTTTGGGTTTCAGCATTTCCTAAAATTGCAAATTGCAAATGTGAAATGGCAGAATTAATTTCTTAGGCAGTTTTCTTAGAGATAGTAGATGAAATGATGGATGATAGAAGATCAGGTTCATGCTGAATCCTGAAATTTTGTCTTTGTAGCTACTGTGCTCTTGAACACTTTGTGCTTTTTGGACGAGGAAGCCACTAGGATAACTCCTGTAGTTAGGAATGAATATTCACCATTGTTTGAAACCTGAGTCCCGATTTAGATGTTCAGTTCCTTTCCTGGAACGGAATTTCTGGCAATTCAGGAAAACCTGTTATCCTCAGCATCTTGTCTCTTGGGAATAATATTGGATGAATCTGCTGAATATGTCCGTTGCGCATGGCAATATCTGGATGTGGGACAGGCCCTTCTAAAAACAGAAGGACGGTAACAGAATAGCAGCTCGAACATCCGCAGTTTTGGATGACACATCAGAAAGAGACAGTTTTTCACTTTTTTCTCTTTTTTTTTTTTTTTCATCTCCCCGCAAGTAGCTATAAAATGAAAATACTGTACCCAGGACTGAGTTTAACTTCTGTTTGTTTCATTGCCACTGGAGGGGAGTCATAAGAGTGAGAGAAGATACTGTGAAGCTTGAGGGAGAGATCTTTCTCATCTGCTTTTTTGCTGTACGGTGGAGTTAATGAGGCCTGAGAAATCGGTGGCTTAGTGATGACAGGCTGTATATTTTTAGTGGAAAATGTTGACTTCCTTTGGAGTAAGGATTCACAGTTTTCAAAGCTTTGTGAAATGTTTGGGCTCAAAAGCACGCCGAGAATATAATGTGATTCAGTGCAAGCTACCAAGCTGCTGTGGTATTTGATGTCTTTTTCCAAAAAATACTCTTCAATATTACTTATCATTTCACAGTGCTAGTATTGCTTTTCAAAAAGAATATTACAGTCACAGTAGTGCTCTTGATATGTGCATCTGGTTTTGCTTGCACTGGCGTACTTGTACAATTAACTAACTCCCAAAATGGTTTTCATTTTCAAGAGCTGATGGCAACAGTCGGGTTCTGAATTGTTCAGATTTTGCAAGTTGGGCTCTAGAGATCAAAGAGGGATGGAGGTGAATTACTCGATACATCTGTGTTGGCAAAGCATGACCATTTATGTCAATACAAGTATAGATCTGTGTCACCCAAAGAAAATATTGAATTCTATGGATATTTTAGAGAGAGATTTTGTGTGTATGTTTTCCTAAGGGAGTTCTCTGTGAAGTTTCGTTTCTCCAGAGTGTGTGCATACATTTTATGCTTGAGGTAGACTCTAGTCTTCAGCATATGGTAGTAATATTAATTTGTGTTTTTTTAATGTGGCCATTAGTAAACAATCCTTCTCATCTGCTGTGGTTTCTGTAACAAAGAAGGAAGTGAACTGCTGTTGATTTTACTGGTTTGATTTTAAATCAATATGGTCTGTCTGAAATCGGAATTAATTGTGCTATTTATTTTGGAAAAATAAGCCCCTTAAAGGACTCCAGAAATTTTTCTGTCCATCTAGTTACATAAATCTGTTTATAATTATTCCTAATAACTTTCAGTGGCAGTGAGACAGAATAATTTTAAGTTGTAGTCCTATAAAAATTGTTTCCTTGAAGAAACACATCTTCTAATATGTTTTATGTAGGTGTCGTATTTCTTGGTCGGGGAAGGTAAAAGATAATGAAAAATTACAGAGGTAGGCTATAAAATTTGAAGTTAAAAGATAGCATTGCTGATTTTTATAAATGATAGCCTTTCATAATAATTACCAAAACTGGTCCTGGAAAAATGGAAGAGAGGAAGTTATTTTAAATGGAGGTTGTCAAGAACATTTTTAACATGTTCATTTTGCTAAGTAATTCTCATTCTATCATTCATGTTAACACTCTCTGAACACTCACTAAGGAGGTCTTATCTTCAGAAACCCAGCTGCTCTTCCAGCTCATAACCTAACAGTTTATGGCTTAGTAGTTGCTTTTTGCTTTATTCCTTCACTCAGTCCTGGCCCTTGAAGAAGCCGACTTAAAGAATGGAGCCTAATTATTCTCCACTAAATGGAAATGCCTCCCATAGGCTTAAAACAGCTCTTGTTCTTTTTTCTACTGTAGCACTAATGGTGCATCCTCTTTTTTTCCTACCCAAATATTTTTCCTTCATCTGTTGCATTCTTTCAGCATTCTTTTTTTCCTCCCCAGCGTACAGTTTATTTTTAGCATTCTTTCCTGATAAAGCTTTTCAAGAGAACATGGATCTGATGATATCCATGCATCTTCAGTGCTTATGGACAAGGTAGTTGCAGCTTTCCAAAATTGTACGTATGTACAAATATCACCGTCTCTTGCTGAATTTGTTTTTCTTTTACTGTGTTCTTTGGTTTTCATAAGATATGCCTGCTCTGTTCTTAAGGCATTGTTTTTTTCACTAGGATCATCAATGTTCGTTTCAAACACTTAATTATTTTTGTGATATTTTCCCCTTTTTTTACTTCTGACCCGTTCAGAGAAAAGCAGTTGGACTTTATCCACATAAATGAACAAACAAATAAATACAGTTTTCTGTGGTCACAGGCATTGTAGTGTAGCGAGATTTTGGCACAGATTGATTTAAATCACTAAGTAGCAGAACATGTTTTAAACAATAAATTTATTCATTGTCTTATATTTGTATTTCATTTCCTACTGAAAAGTCAATTCATATTGTTTTGTAAACAATATCTTAATTATCCTCTAAATAAAGCCTGTATATCACTTTCAGTATTTTTTTTTGCTAATAAAGTGAATAGAATGGATAAGTTATTAAGCAATTATATAAATTAACATAATGTGTTTAGATTTTTAATGTTTGTATCTTCTACTTTTGGAAAGTAGGCAATGACGTATCTCTTATTTACTAGATGGTTAGGTTTATAGCCATTATTTGTATCAAGCTGGTTTTAAATGGAAATGGAAATTTAATTAAAACATGGAAAACAATATTTGAAGTAGCTTCTTACTATTTTAAGCTAATAGATATATGAAAGAAAATATTTATAATGTACAAAATATATTTTAGAAAGGAAGTATCATTTGTTGTTAATAAATGGAGTTGACTGTTTCTAATAACCATGTCATTTTAAATTTTTTAAGCAATGGACTTCAGCTGAACATACGTTTTTCTTTAAAAAGACTACAGGAAAAAGTGTATTTTTCAAAACTCTGGAGGAACTAGGTTTGGGTTGCACTAAACTGAACCAGTCTAGAGTGAGAGATTCCTTCTGTAAATGCAGAAGAGATTATAGGGATGGAAAGCTATTTATTGTTTCAGTGGGTTTCAGTTCCAGTTGCTTCACCCATTAGAACAATCCCTGTTCCTTGGTTTAACTTTGTTGTCAAAGCTTTAAAGAAACAGAAGCAAAAGAAACCAATACACTAGTACTATTTTTATGTAAAATTGAAGTAATGATAGAAATAAGTAGTATGGCATCTCATAGACCCTGGCACGATTTCAGGGTTCATTGTTAAAAGAAAAATGAATGGAAGCAGAAAATTAATATAGGGCTATGTTTATTTTTATTCCTGTGCTGTATCATGGCTTTGACATTAACAGTTGTAGTGCTGAGCATCATCAGTTAGTGTTGCCAAACCTCACCAGGATGAACTTTATCACCAAAAGAAATAGGGGAGACTCTTGGATAATATCCTAGATCCAGAGTAATGAAAATCAGAATTTCCCATTTAAACAAGAAGGTAATGGGAGTTGCAGGCATCCCAGAGAACAGGAATAGGTTTTTTGTGACAGGTCATGTTGTGTCCTCTCTTAGAAGGGACAGTTAAGTATGTAACAGTTTCCATTCTTTAGGCATTTTTAATTTTTTTCTGTTCTCTCCTTAACTCTGGGGTTTGTGTGCTCACACTATTTCTGTTTTTTTTTCTTCTGTACTTTGACTCTCAGACTTTGCCAGAAAACAGTAAAAAAATTCTCTTTGAAAGAAAAGACAAAAGCTGGGTAATTTGAAATGTCAGGTTTTTATTTTGGTGTAGGTGTTCTTTCTCTCAGGAGCTTAGCTATTGCAGTGATTTAGATTGTATAAACTAGCTGTTGTTTTCTGCTGACACTTCACTGCTCCTTTAAGTTGTCTTTTTTGATAGTAAGCTTTGTTCATCATGTGGAAAAGATTGATCCAAACCAGGTGTTGCTGTAAACTCAAAACCTGTTTTGTGTTACAGCTTCTTTGTATATTTTGACAAATCCTTCAAGTATCAGGGAAAAAAGTGACAACTATCAGTTATAAATCTTGTGACAAAATAGGTTTTGTCTTATCTGCTAATGAAAATTTTTAGTCTGATATGAAAATTATCTGGACACAATGCCAGTGCCATAAAACAGAGTGTATTCTCTGTTTTTGAGCTAAGCATTAATTCTTTTTTCTTTCAGTGTGAAAACAGATGTTTAATATCATATGCATCTTATGGTGGCCATTAATTCCTGACAACTAAATTGTCTCTATTCTATCTTTTTTTCTTACAAACACAAAGAAAAAATCACTACAATATTTCTTCTACGAAACATTGCTAAAGGCAAGAGAGTTAGAATGCTACTTCAGGTGTCTGCTCATCCCACTAAAGAATGGGAGGAGAAAACCATAGGCAAACAGAAACATTGGGCTAAAATTATTTCTGGTACGTGTCCATGCAGCTGCATGGAGTGTCTTCAGATTGTTCCAGTAGGTGTGCGAAGTATGGCAAACCTTGGAAAACCATATACAGCTGCAGAGCATTATAAGGAAGGTATGTCAGCATGCAAACCAGCTTTGAGCAGCGCTGGAAGACAAACTTGAATTGAGTCAGCAGAGGAGAATGGAAAAAAAAGTTGCTTCATTTCTGGATTCATGCTAGTGCTCTTTTAGCTGGGCTGTCCTAGGACACTACTGAGAGGAACAGTAATGCAAGGCATTAGGAGTGGAAAGGTTTTTACAGCCCTTTTAGTCAAGCTTGCTGACCACCAAGGCTACTAGGATCCTCCAGCTATTTTCACAGCTTTCATACCTGTTTAATAAAGCTGTTTTTAAAAAACAATTAATCAAATTTCCTTTTGTTTTTAACCAGGAGATTTTTTCTGTGCCTCACACATGTATTCAAGAGTCTGTTTAATGCAAGCTCTGTAGTATTTGTTCATTAAAACATGTATTATTTAGAAGGCAAGTAGCAGTGTGTATTACCTGAGAGACCAGAATTATTCTTTGCAGGATGGATATTCCGGTCTACTCTGTTAAACAGGAAAGTGTGTGTTCTTAGCTTTACTAAGAAGTACTTATAAAATAGATGAGTCTGGCTCCTAAAAAGCCATTACAATCTGGCGTGAAGTTACATATTTATAAATATTTTTAGAACACAGGGTCATCAGTGTCTTTTGTATAAATACACATTTAGACACATAATAATCCATTAAAAATGTCTTGGTGAGGAAGATAATTTTTGTCTAGCTTGTGTTCGAAAACCATATTTAAACTATTTCAGTTACCTTCTAGGACCTGAAAGGCAAAATATGCAAGGCCTCCAGAACTGCATAGAAAGGGTGTGATGAGGTACAAATATTTGTGAAGCATTGCATTTATTTAGAATATGGCAGCATTTTTAGGTCATCTGGACATCAAGATTAGTTGAATATCTTAGAGCGAGCTTTTTATTTTCCAGGCACTGGCCTTTTTTTTTTTTTCTTTCCTGTCCTCAGGACTTTCAAAGATATAGGGAATATAACCCCCAAAACAGTATTCTGATTTTTTTTTTTTCTTTTTATAAAGTTTGCCCAAAGCAGACATCTGAAGAAATGTCTTCCAATCGTGATTCAACCCTTACTAATGCACCGGTGCAAAGCAAGCTAGTATCTTCCTTCCAGCAGCACACAAAGAAAGCACTTAAGCAGGTAAGCTTGTATTGACTGGTAATCAATTGGCTTCCCTGTAGCATGTGTGTCAGTCTTATACGACTAAGATCTCAGCAGAATTTCAAGGCATTTCTGAGGATTTTTAGTGCTTTGTTTAGTGGTGTATTGCTGGGGTTTTTTTCTTCTTTTTTTTTTAACCAATGATGCAGTCCTCCTATTTATTGTGAGTTTGATGGTTTTGTAAGTGCTTTTCAAGTAAGCAGAATTGTTTATATTATCATCACATCCCTGCTTTTCCTGTGTAAGCATTTGTATTGGAAATTTTATGTGAGGCTTAAAATAAAAAAAAGATTTTGAAAGAGGTTCTGCAGATAGGTGAGAATCTGGGTATGCCTGCTGTTTGGTTTTTCTTTCATATTTATTGTATTTGACACTACAGTGTATAAAAATGGGGTATTTTTTGTTTTTTGAATAACTTACGATTTGGATGATTTAGCTTGCATGACAAGTAGTAAAGCTTGGCAAAAGTAGATGATTATTGAAAGATAGATATTAACTGAAAGCATAACAATGTGAAAATTATTTTCCAACAGTGCCAAATTAGTTCAGTTTTCATTCGGGCAAAGAAAAAAGAAAAAATAAAACACTGTAATTCCAAAAAGTTACCATTATCTCCTCTCAATTTTGAGTATGTAGGAATTGTTTTAGTCTTGTATAGACTACAAAAAATGAAATACAAGTTTTTGAAGTGTTAGAATAATGAGATGATGTTGTTTTAATATTTCTCATAACTGCTTTCTGAGCTATGGTTAACGGAGGTCTAGTATTTCATGGGGTAGTTTATTGCCGAGTTGTTGATTTAGGCTTAAGGTAAGCAAAGCCCATCCACATCTCCTCGAAACACTTAAGTATTTGTGCTTAGTTTTTCGTGTGGTTTGAGTTTAAAATTAATAGACCTTTTTCATTGACGTAAGGTAATCTTGTGCTTAGAGGCTTTGAGGACTGGGGAGGAAAATTAATCAGTGGGCACAAAGCAGCTCACTAACTGTGCGGGTAGTAGTGAAAAAGACACACGTTTTGGAAACTTCTATACTTTTTGCGATACAGGATGTCTTTTGCGATACACGAACTTTTTTAGTGGTGGAGGGAGCAGGCAAAGGGAAAGGAGGGGAAAAAAAGAGAGCAAAGCAACAAATGTTTGAACTTGTATAGCTGTTTAAACTCTACCACTTGTCACTTAGCCGATATATAGATTTGAGAATAATTTTTAAAAGGGCAAACTAATCAGAATAGCCTAATTAATATAAAAAGTCATAACATTGATGGAAATACTTGAAAACATTCCCTAAGGCGGTAGAGTTAGAGCAACATCAGAAAGTTAAGTAATCGATAAAAAGAAATTAGTTTTAATTAAGTTGATGGTAATTAGATCCTGTACTTCAGAGTATGAGAGTATTATTACAGCTATCGGTAAAATGTTTTCTCTATGTACAGTATTAGACAAATGGACATTTGTATTGTGGAACAGTAGAGGGTATTTGCTTTGTTTTCTCTGAAGTTTCAGGTGTTGGCTACTGCCATATACATGCTGCAGATTTGATTTAATTTGATATTGTAGCAGAGGTGAATTAATTTGAACAGCGATTTTATTTATAAAATTGCTGTTGGACATTTATTCTTTCACTTTCCAATCTTTCTATTGCTTTTATGGATACATAAGAACTAAAATTTGTACAAATAAGAACCTTTAGTACCGTTGAATACACAAGAAACTTTAGACAGTTATATGCAACACTCCTTCAGCTGATACTGACTTACTGGTTCCATGCTAAAGTAACAGAACGTGAGACATCAGCATGCTGTCAGGAAGTGCTTATACTATCTAAACATATGTGTACTGTATATATGTCGTAATGGGGTCTTCCCTAGCTATTGTGTTGGTTTTTTCTATTATTAAACAGTCTTCACAGAATGAAAACCTAGGAAAGAGTCTTTCAAACAGAGTCCTACTCAATTTATTTAAAAACAGTGGGTTCTTCACATTAACTTGGTCTGGTGTGTATTTGTTTTGGAATCCATTAAAATTCAAGTGAGAGGCGAGTTGATAATGTGCAGTACTGCTTGAAGATCTGAGCTAGAATTAGAAGATTTTCTCCACTGTTTATCTACTTATTAACCACTGTAGTCATATGTAATTCACTTTAAAGTATTATATGATGGATTTACATATGATTCGATTTTTAATGAATTGTAGAGGTATATTCCCGGGTTTAGGTTGCAAAGAGCAATCTCACATTTCCTTGTAACAGCCTGCATTTTTGGATGTTCTCATGAATTAAATTGGTCTCAACACTTCATTTCTTGAGCTGTGCTAGGAGCTTGGAGGAAAAATGGCATTTTCTGAGCCCTTGCTCTGGGTCTTGACTTCTCTCAGGTGGCAGTGGATCTGGAGTCCTTTGCAGGGGCTAGGGAGGTTTGCAGTTGCAGTGGACTCTCACAAGGTCTCTGTTATAGTTCAGAGCTTATCTCTTCACCTTTCAAAGGCTGGGCTGCCATTTTGGTCTGGAAACATTCTAGCTTCACTGCCTTCCACGGTGTCCTTGTTGGGAGAAAGGTTTTGAGTGTTTTACCACTGAGTGTGTTTCATTCTTCTTTTTCGTTTTTGAGGGAGTTTCAGTTTTGCTCGTGTATAGTACCTGAGTGTAATGTCCAGCAAAATAGTTCCCATTCATGAGGGTTTAGACACAAGAGTGTACGGTGTAAAGCTGCCTTTTATGCTTGGCTTTCTGACGGCAGATATTACAGATTTCTGTTTCCCTTTTGTTGTTGGGAGTGCTTGGGTGTGTGTGCCCAGCTGTTGCTGATCTAGTACCTTTGAAAAGAAGGTTTATGGCATGCTGTCACACGCTGATTTCCTATCAGTACTGATCAGTTCCATACTGATTTACTTCATTTTCACACTCAAGAGTTTTGGCATGCAGACCCATGTAAGGACCTCTTCCTGGGAAAGTACTGAACTACATCTGCATCTGCTAGCAGTGGTACATGGTCACACTACTGTGTGAATTGTTCTTGCTCTGGACAAGGCTAACTCAAGTACGGACATCAAGTCATGCCATAGTATCTACCATGCTCCTCTATGGTCCAGTTTCTGTTCCATTGACTTGAGGTGATACTTTTTTTGGAAGTCTTCGCTATGTACAGATCTGTCTGTATCTATCAAGATGTTCTTGGAACATTTCTCAGAAGAAACGATCATACCTGCAAACTGGCCTCACGTAGGTAACACTGAGCATGTGTGAATATCCAGGACATTGAGGTGGTGTTAGTGTCTGTTGGACTCTGATAGCCAAGTATAAGAGCACCTTGTCCATCAGTGTACCAGTTGTTTCCTGGGGCAGTACCAAGAGAGGATAAAGAACTTGAAGATGCACTATAACGATGTCTGGGATGATAGTAGAGCTCCCAGACGTGGAAGAAAATCCTGCCTCACTTTTGGCACTTTGGAATCAGCACCAAGAAGGGTACCCATAAATTTTCTGTTGGGAGAAGAGAAGGATACTCCATTCAGACTCAGGATCTGAATACAGACCAGGACATGTCTGAGACTGTGCTGGGCATCCAGATCTCTTTGTAGAGACAGAAACTCCAGAGACAGCAGCCAAGTGGGTTTGGGAGGAGAGAAGCTCAGGAATTAAGGGAATCTACACAAGGTATGTTACTGCCGCTGGTTTGTTTTGTTTTTCTTAACTTTGGGCTTTGTCTGCATGCTTGGTGGCTGGGTTCATATGTGTGCCACTATTTTATTCATAAGGTGGGTAGATGCAGATTTTTATTGAGAAGGAAGGCACCCATCTGTATGATTTGTTCTCATAGTAGAAGTAGCAACTCCACACCTTTTTTTCCAATGGATGTTGTCAGACCCCAAGCAGTAAGACAGCTATGGGGAAATTATGGTTTGGCTCACATGTTGCTTCTGAATTATAGGACGTTAGACCTGTACAGTTCCAAATAACATTTCAGGCTGAGTTTTCTAGCACAACTGTAATTATTATTAGAAACCACCCTACAACCTGAAGCAACACGACACTAAATTTCAGAACAGAATGGTGAACAGTGTAATTTAGCCCTGATTTACCCAAATTCACAGGATAGTTTATCCAGATTTCTTCATTTGTTTGTTTTTTAAGGACACAGGTGTCCAAGTGCCTAGGTTGGCACTGAAGGTAGAATCCTGATCTCCCTTGTTGCTGGTGTGGTTTTGCTTTCCTGTCTTCAGCTCAGGCATACTGCTTGTCTTGCTTTGAGAGAAGAACAAGAGCAAACTCACCAGTCTTGCTCCCTCCACACGCATTCTGTTAGGACTTCTTTCCTTGACTACAGCCAGATGTAGGTTATCTTGAAGCATTTTTGCTCTCCGTAGAAAGTAAACCAGTATGAGTCTGTCTGT
Source organism: Larus michahellis (assembly GCF_964199755.1). Taxonomy (NCBI): domain Eukaryota; kingdom Metazoa; phylum Chordata; class Aves; order Charadriiformes; family Laridae; genus Larus; species Larus michahellis. Next base: position 122,706,332 of record NC_133897.1, read on the forward strand.
GGTGTCTGTCCTTTGACTCATTTGAGCAACTATTCACTCACATGTTCTGATACAACCCTGATACGTTTGCCTGCCCTCCTTTCCCTTCCTTGCCCCCACAGAAACAAAGGTGACAGAGGAGTTCATTATGACTATGTCCTTATCACTTAGAATTTGAGCACAGGGTGTCTTCCTGAAAGGCTCTGAAAATCCACTGTGAACTGAGAGGTATTTTTTGTACTGAATTCCTCAGTATAGAGAGTTTGCTGCAGTTTCTCAGGGTTTCTGTTAACCATTTTCCTATGTTTCATTTCAGATGCTACAAATTTACCAAGGCCACAGTTGGAGAATTCTGGCTCCCTAGCTGAAGCATTTGATCTGATGTCTGGCAACATAAGTGATGATTCTTGACAAATTTTCCTGTCAACAAATGGAAAACAAGGAAAACATGTTGCTTTTTGACTTCTAGAGAGACATGGGAAGGGACAGTGGAATTTACAAAATGCATTCAGGAAAATGGAAGTTCGAAGATGATAAACTAAACTGATTTTCTGATTGTCAAGACAAGTCTAGGGAAGAGGACAGAGAAACTATGGCAGGGAGACTGCATAATGGGGAAAAGAAGCTGCAAGAGCAAGAGTTCCAGCAGGAGCTCTTCAGGGAGTACATGCATTGCCCGAAGGCAGGCTGCACGGTATGTCCCTCTAAAGGTCCCTATGCATGGGCAGCAGGTACCAGCTGCTCAACAAGTGCTTTGGTAAGACGCAAGTTTATGGGACTTTCTTCTGGTCTTCAGCCCTTACCTGTGATGGAGAGAAAGGGACAGGAATCCACACAATCCCTGTATTCTTTTCGTACCATTTTTAATAACTAGCTCCCAGTTGCTGGGGCATTCTGCTTGTTTGTTTTTCCTCTGGGGTTGTTTGCATAGCATGCTTTTTTGCAGCTCTCCTGCATGTTTCTGTTTTAATAAATGTGTTTTCCAGAATTTCTTGCTCTGAGAAAAGAAGAATTTTAAAGCAACTTTAGAACAGTACCGTGTTGAGTTACCCCTCTACATCACTGTAGGACAGTGTCCCCCGCTTAAAACATATCCTGGTGTGAAAATTACCTTTGGTTAAATCTACCACTGCTATGTAGTGGAATGTTCCCAAATGCAGGTTGAAAGTGCGCTCTTTATTCTGTTCTGTAGATGCAGTGACTTGTCCCAAGTCTCAGACGATCAAGCTGATGATAGTGGCCTAGCTCTAAGCATTGTACTTGTCTGATTATGTTTTTCTTTAAGTTACCTGAGCAACTATTTAAGATGGATGGTTTGTTGCCACTGTATTAATGACAAATACCATCACTGGAGAAGAGAGTCCCATTTTGCTTGCTCTGTGCATAGCAGTCAAACTTTTCAAAGGATGTTACTTGATTTTTCCGTATAGTAGCAGTGGGTTTCTAAGTGAATATCGTCTTTTGGGCCTTATGAAGAGAACAGCTTTTGATTTGAATAGTTTATAACATGAAATGATACCCAGGTGAAAATGAATCATGCCTTGATTTTGAAGTGCATGCTAGAAATGGTTGGCCTTTTCCGGGAAGGACAGGAGTTGGAACAGCCCACAACTCTTCAGAGCTCTAGGAAGCCTCCTACAAAATGCTGACAGCAGTTATCTACAAATGCACTTCCAGGAGCTGTTGGGTAGGTCCCCAGAAGGCTGTGTGCTCAGGGTGTGTGGGCATGTGGCAGAACCAGGGATGAAACAGGATGTCTGGCAGAAAGGCATTACAGTGGAACTTCTTATGTTGCTGCAATATAAATTGGTGCACCTGTTTCTCTGAGAGGTAATATGAGAGGATTCTTTTATCTGGAGAACGGTAGTCTAGTCCTGAAGCCCCCAATGTATGCTTTGGACACTGTGCGGAGTATGTTTGCAAATTTGACTTAGTGGAAAAGGTTGGTTACTGTTTTAAGATTTTGTATTGTCATTGCTGTCTTTATTTTAGTTCATTTTTAAACTGCTTTCTACAAACTGTTTCCTTACCTATATGTGCTTTGTTGTGCCAAGAAACAGATTTCCCCATAAAGCACTTTTCAGTTGATAGATATTTTTGGTTTAATACTGCACAAGCAATTTTACAAAAAACCAACACTCTTCTCTTTGGAAAAGAGTGTCACTGAGTCGATGCATATGCCATCATCATTCCCATTCACATGCAAGTCAGAACAGACGTTGAACACATCACATGGTTTTTGTCCTTCTCTTGTTTCTGTGGTTGGGAAAATAACAAAAATGTTTACTTCGCAGTCTATCATGATCTGCAGCAACCGTAGCACACCTATAGAAGAGAGTGCTGGCTTGCAGTGTACATACACGCACATAGATACACACGTTCTCTCTGTCTCTGCATCTTGAATGTCCAAGTACTTTAACTTTTTTTTTATATACGGATAAGTGTTCAGTTGTTAATGTATACTGCAGTTGTACAGAAAGACCTTGACTGCTACTGGGAGCTAAAGAACAAATACGCAGTAAGAAATTATTTTTGTTCCACATATGGATATAAGTGTCACAGGGTAGGAGGATGACATGGGACAGGAACAGATGCTTATTTGAGAAGTTACTAGCAGAGTTTGAAAATAAACCTTACATCTCCAAACTTCCAGCCTGGTGTTCCACCACTACTCTTCATCTCCAAATGATCGGTTGTGTACACTTGGCACCAATACTGTTATGTTTGGTGTACAAGTCTGGTTGGAAGTAAATTACTTTGCTCTGTGCTTTGGAAATGGCACCTTGTACTTTGTAGCTGTTTCCATAAGACGTCTTTATTATTGTTTTAATGTTACGTTTGCAGGCTTATAACTGAGTACTTTTAATGTATGGTTAGTATAACAATTAGTAGCATCTTAAAAACAATAATCCGTTTGTTCTTCATGACTTGTGGTGCTTACTGTTTTATTTTAACTGCTCTGTGTGTCCGTGAAACAGGTTGCCACTGAGAAATTTTAGTTTAGTAGAGACATGGGAATTAAAAGCTGTCTTAATTTTACTAACAAAATGAGGGTGAGAGAGAGGATGAAGACTGAATTTTATGGTTGTCTTAAGTGAATCAGTGATAAACTATGAATCTGTTTCATCTTTGCCAATTTGGGATCCATGACCATGATGTAGAGTAGTTATTTATTTTGTGCGATAGATTTTTCTCCATGTATCACAGCTCGTGTTTTTCACATGGCAGAACGGAAGAATTCCGTAGCTTTACATTTCTGATCCATAATGTGTGAAATTTCAAAGGTTATGTTTCATGATATGAGTTTCAGAATGTAGACTTGACATTTATGGAACAAATAGAAATCTGGGATGATGTTGCTTAGTGCAGCCAAGTGTTACATATCTTTGTTGTTAATAACTTAATTTCTAACATTCTCAGCATGTCATGCATTTAAGCTCAAATGAAAGTGGTTTTCTGCATTAATGGTTTATCTGTATGCTGCATTTGTTCATTCTGAGTTGAAAAGATGTGGGAAAGAAAAATAATAAAAAAATATCCTGAGCAGCAGTAAAATCAGAGCACAGAGCTTGACATTTTGCTTCTGGTGCTCTTCTGGGGATGTATTTTTCCCCTGTCCCCAGTTACCTTTTAGTTCATATTGTTTCCTCTCATTCCTACTTCAAAGATGACTTTATTAGTTTTTACTGAAGAGAGTCGACCATTTTGTCATATGAGTGAAGTCTTTCCTGTGTTAAGATCAACTGAATATGAAATTATGATTCTAAAGAACAGATAATGACATTCATGAAACCTCCAACACATTGCTACACTCTGGCAGGGGCATAAACTCCCCGAAAAAGAGAAGGAGGCTTGCTCTTGTCACCCCTGTATAAAGAACTGCTGGGAATTATATCACTGTTAATTGCATGGTGTTTTTCTTTTGCCATCTATCTTCAGAGTTTGTGTTTCTTAATACTCATCTTTTTATGTTATTTTGAGTTCTTTTGATAAAAATGGATTGATAGGTTACTTAAAGATTTTGGCAATAAAAATAATTGAATTAAACAAATTAATTATTCCAAGCCCTGTATAATGTCCGTGGCAGTGTTATTCAACAGATGGTCACAGGTTCATTTTTATGAATGGGAATATTGGGAATTCTCCATACTCATTATGTGCAAGAGATTCACAGATGTCCTTTGCAAATCTGCTTGTGAAAGGCTGGATGTAAGTACTATATTTTGGTGGTGATTTTAAGAGAGCTTTTAATGTTTAACTTGTATACCACATGACCTTTCATTTTCTTTCTCTCCTTTTTTATTTATGTGCTGTACAAATAGGATGGTAGTAATGTTTTACAGAATACTTCAACAGTGATCAGTTCTAGAAATTTACAACTCGCAGCTTTTTTAACTCAAACATTTAGCACAAAATGATCGAATACATTTGAAATGTAAACACGGAGTCTTGTTAAAGAAAAATATACTTTATGTAAGCTATTATATGTGCTATATGTGTTTCTCTCACTTTCCATAGTAAAACTGACACCTTATCATTTGGTAGAATCATCTGCTCTTTCTTGCAGATCTGTGGGCAGCCCAGCTAGGAGGTTACATATCTCTAAATATGGATGAGATACAAAAGGCTGTGTTGGTAAAAGATGCTGATGTAGTTTGTGTGTTAGTTACTGTTACTGTATCCACAGTGAGATCTGGAACCATTTTTCTTTGAAATCAGTTATAAAATTTCTCATTTTCTTTAGTGCTAGTTACAAATTTGACTCAGCTACTTTGTGTTTATTCCCTTCACCAGAAGAGCCAAAACTAGAGATTTATTTGGTCGTGGTGACTAGGAAAGCACTAAATTAGCTTGGTGCACTAAAGGCTCAATATAGCAAAGCGTTTGGTGTATGTTTCACTTTGAGTAATCCCATTGACTTCCCAGCTAAGTAGAATTAATCTTGGGATACGAGATTCTTGTCTTAGCCCACAGTAGTCTTGTATCCTAAAATTAATATCCCTCAGGCTAAGTGTAGAGGAGTTATATATTCGTTCTCAGCAGAGACTTCACAGAGTGTCCTTGGTTTATACTTAACTCCTTCTGGTGTTTGGCTTTACTAGTAACTAGGCATCAGTCGGCGTCTCCCTCTGCTGGATTGTTCCTAGGGTTGTCTTGCAAAGACTTGTCTATTCAAAATCTCAGACCCTGCAGCTTTAAATTCAAGGGTGAATTTAACGCAAAATTGTTATGATTAGCTGGGAATAATATGTCCCACTAAACAGGATGACTGGGCAAAATCTTAGCCATCTCTTTACCCTGTAAATCAAATGTTAGATTATTTACTTGATACTTTTGGACCCTCCTCATCTGCCTCATAGCTTTCCTTTGGCAAATGAAAAGATAGAGAGGCGTAGGGAAGATTATTTGTCTATTCTCTGTGCACAGCGTAATTCATTGGCACTTTGTGTTAAAACTTTGAACTTAGATTTTGATGTCTGCATGGTTTTAATTATTTTTTTATATCCTACAAGCTGAATTTCAGGTGTCCACGTGTGTAGCTTTACTGCCAGCTTGAGTCATCCTGTACAGACTGATTTCCAAATTTAACTATGAGCCCTGCGTGGTAATCATTTGTGTTGTGAAATCAGAGATGGGGGAGGGACTGGCAGTGAAACAATGAACGTTAGGGAAAACGCAAATGTGTGTCAAAGGGAAGTGGTGTCTTTAAGGTTTGCGCTTGATCCTCACGTGTTGAGGTTCTTAGCCTGTAACTCAGAAGTGGGCTATGCCTCAAAGTGAATAGTTCTGGTAGCAGCGTTTGCCTGCTTCCAGCTGTGTTCCCTGTTCTTGTGGCTCTGAGTGTCTGGGTAGCGCTGGGATGAGCCGTGCTGTCTTGCATTAGTGCTCCGTGAGCATGGGGTGGCCCGTGCTTCTTGGAAGTGCCAGATCAGTTGCATGAACGTGTGCTTAAGGTCCGCAAGTGGCCTTCCTGTAACACGAAAGAAGGTAAGTGGTGCGCCTGACAAAGATTGAGTACCGCTGCCCTTGCCCCAGCAGCGCATGTGTCACCTAAGGTGTACAAACTCTACTGCCTGTCATTGATTGTGGATACATTGCTGCTTACTTTCTCTCATTCGTGGGAGTTGAGTCTAAAGCATTGAAAATCAACTGTGAGGCTTTACAAAGAATCTACCTTTGTCACAGTGGCTGTATGAATCATTAAAATGGTATTTCCTTATGGATGCTGGCAAAAAGGCTATGGTCCCTGGTAGAGGTGGGAATTGTCTTGAAAGGTGAGGAGGAGACTGGGGGAGAACATGGGGCATCATTTGTGTTCTTACTCTAGTGTGTAGGGAGGATGACACTGAGGATGGATATTTCTTCTCTTTGCTCTTCATAAGGCAAATCACACTGGGGGGCACAACACCATAAAGTTTGGGTTGTGGATCTATTGGTATGCTGTCAGCACAGAAGTTGGCTGTCTTTTAAGTTAACTTTTAGTGGACTACTTGTTACTGTCTCAGTGGTATTACTATTAAATAAGGATCACCTGGTTTGACGCTTGGCTTGGCAGGACTGTGCACTGAGGGTCGTTTTTGGAATTTTGTGGAATTTTTGAGAAATGTTAACATTTTTGAATTTTCCATCCACAAGTGTGGCTGTTCTTGCTCAATACCAGTATGAATTTTCTGTCTCAAAAATGTCTGAATTATATGCTGTTCCTCATGGCGTTCTGCTTGCTTCTTTGGTTCAGTGCAGATCTGACCAGCTTCTTCTCTTTGTTTGATTTCAAGTGTTCTTTCGCTTTTTATTGTACAGTGCTTATGTGTCTTTTAAGAAGTGTACTATAAAAGGGGTTAATCAATGAAATAGCTTTTGTGTGTCTTGGTGTATCTTATGTTGTATAGTGTGTTATTTAGAGGAGTGGAGTGATATCGATTTCTTTTTTTTCAGAGGTTTTTTTTTTATTTATTTAGCTATGTGAACGTTTTGGAAAGATATTACAGATTAATTGAAGTTACAGACTTAAACCTTATAAGGCATCGGTCATTCTTGCTCATAAACCTACAGGGATAATTCATATCAAATATGTTCCTTGTTGATATAGTATTACTTTAATAAATCCTCCCCAAGATCATAAAACAAATCACAATTATAAAAAGAGAGTGCACAGTAAGATCGGAGTAAAATAGACAGGAGGATAGGAGAGATCTGTATTAAGCCCAGCCCATTCTGATTAATTCCAGAATTTTAATGCTTGCAAATATATTAATTGGCAAGTATTCATATTTGTATGTTGTAAGATCTTTTGAATCAGATATCATTTTCCATATAAAACAGTCTGGCAGGTATTTGCTATTTCTAATCTTTAAATATTTTGTATGACATTATCAACCCTGTATTCAATCCATTTATGAAACACAAAGCACTCCCATTTGTAGAGATTTATTCTTGTATCATTTTTCCCCAGATTTGCCAGAACACCATCACGTTCGTGTTCTGAAGGTTAATGCCCAAAGTCAAGCAGACAGTAGCCAAGTGCTGCAAGGTTTCCAAGATTAGGACTGATTCCCTTCACAAAAATAAATGATTCCTGCCATGTTCAGTGATTTTGTGCAGCACTACTCACGGCTGAGTGAGTGCATCAATACTGTAGTCCTTACATGCTGTACATACTGATGACACTCTGTGTTAACTTGATTGACTGAGCAGTATACTGGAGAGGATGCACCTGCGAGAGATGTGCAGACATATATATTTTTATTCTGGTTTTGAAACATTTATTTTACATTTTTTTTACTTGGAAGTCTTAGTTTCACATTCCATGGGTTATCATGTTGTGCTGTTAAGGTAGAGCAAACAGTTACGTGCTTCTTTGTTGTCAAAACTGTATTGGAAAATGATCTAAGGTGCATCTTCTTTCTCCTTATAACCACAAGCCTGATTTTATATTTTAAAGGAAAATGACATAAAGGGGACGAGTGTGAAGTCTGGCAAGTCAGTAGCTATGTAAATTATGCTTATTTTAAGAGATTCGATTTAATGGTAGAGAAATGTCTCGTGTAATTCACTTATAAGCATTATTTTTTGTTACATTTTTATGTTTTGTTATCATTTTTGTAGGCTTTAAGACAACAGCAGAAAAGAAGAAATGGAGTCTCAATGATGGTAAACAAGACTGTTCCTCGTGTTGTTTTGACACCATTAAAGGTGTCTGATGAGCAGTCGGATTCACCTTCAGGTAAATAGCTAAAGGACCGTTTGCAAGATCAGCTCTAGTCACAGAGCCTTCCTCTGAATCAGCGGTGTAGCATACAGAATTTGGAGCTGCTGAAATAATATTTCCACTTGGTGGCTTTGTTTAATGTCTTTATTTCCTTATCAAATCTGATGTCTCAAGGATGGAGATTTTTCTTTAGTAAAGAACTGAAGGCACCCAGTGAAATGACAGTTGGTAATAGCAGCAGCTTTAAAGGAATGCAAAGTAACATTTTGTTTGGCTCTGGAACTCTAATGGGGGACCACATGCTGGTATTCAGTGCCATAAAAAGGGGGAGGCGGGGGGGGAAAGGCAAGCTTCTCTGTGAATGTGAATTTGTGTCTTGATTCTGCATTGCAATACTCGGATCCTTTTGTTACCTTTTCTTCTTCTGGTACTATGCTTATCACTGCAGCATAACCTTGACCTTTAGTTCTGGTGGTTACGTTGCTTCATTTTAAGAGATTTCTATGTCTATGTTTAACACAAATTGACAATTCTATTTCCAGGCATATCTCTTCTATAAATGTTTCTTCACAAATGTTTTTTCACCTTTAGATTGCTTTACTGCCCCATAACTTGAGGTTAAAATATTTTTAAAGATATCTCGTGGGCATTATAGGAAAATGTTATTTTTATTAGATCAGTGAACATTTTTACTGACTGCATTGTTCAGTAAACTTTAGGTTTCAGCACTTAATTGATTTATTGAGCTTTTACTTCCATTTCCTCTGATGATGAGGAATCGTATTGTGACCAGAAAGGTGTATTGCCTTTCAGCAAGTAGCTGCCAAATTTTTTTAAATCCTGTTATTCTTTTGTTTGCAGTGTAGGGGGTGCTGGGGGGATTGTTGCTACAAGTGCATCAGTATCATGTTTGGGGGGTTTTATTTTTTCCTAAGGATCTGAATCTAAAAATGGTGAAGCAGATGGTTCTGATAAAGAGATGAAACATGGGCAAAAGTCTCCAACTGGAAAACAAACAAGCCAGCACTTAAAAAGGTTAAAAAAATCTGGTTTAGGTGAGTAGGAGTAAAATAAATATCGTACTTGTTAATGTAATACTGATATTTTTCTGAACTCTGTCTTCTCTTTAATAGTTTTATTTTTCTGGTTTATCTAACCGTTTTTCAAACTCAGCAGCTGACCCTTTCTCAAGAAGGCATCTTTCTTTCTGGCTACCTGGAAAATCCATGGGCGTTTTTTTCCCCCCAGAATGGTTTTCTGTAGTTGCTTTTTAAAGTTTGACAGACCTAAGCAACGGCAGGCAGAGAGGTCATTTAGGAATTACCTTGTGATTACTGCATTATGATTTTGGTGGGGATGGGGGCGAGGTGTAGCAAGAAATATTCTTTCTTCCTGGGAAATTTGCTTGCAGTCTAATATGCATTTATTCCCAAAGATAATAGCATATATGCTTACGTACCTGCCCTATTAGAAGTTAACCTTCTTTTCTTCATTTTCATTGTTGCATGTCTTACAGAGATTTGGCATATCATTTTTGATTGATTCTCTTTCTTTGGTTGCTTTGTTTCTTCAGTTGGATCCTTAATTATTTTGAAGCTACATCTCTTGAGGTGGTAGATACAGTTTCTGGTTTTATTTTCTGTGTTTTTTAGCAGGATTCATGGATGATGATCAGTAATTAATGAAGAACTTTCTCTGAAGAGATGCTAGGAGTAAATTCTCAGTAGCTCCATGTGATAGGCAGATTTTCCTCCTCTGCATGAAATATAATTGGAAATGTTCCCTAAGGAGCAGAAAATGTAGTGTTCACTAAGCTTCTTGTCTCGACTAAAGTAAAGTAGAATAATTACATAACTGTTTCTTTATCTTTACAATGGACTTTTTGCATTCAGCACACTGCTGAATCATTTAGAAAAGTATTTTTCAACGTGGCCATATTGGAAAAGTTAGCAAACAAGTTTTTGTGGTGGCTGGATCACCCTAAAAATTATTGAATGTCTGTTTTTGTGAGGATAAGATTGTTCTTCTTTATTAGTTGATTCAGCCTAGTCCTGTTTTTCTATATAACCATTCTGTAAAACAGCTTGAAGGTACTTTACTTCCTAAATATCATAGGTTGGTTGTTAAGTCTGCTATTGACAGTTTCTGGTGAACTGTTTCATGCAAGCCTTATTGTATCACAGCCTCCCATGAAAGTGTACTTTGGTTTCATACATGATCCTTCTGCAGATTAGTCATCAGTCTCAGATGAATAGCTAATTCTCTGTGTTGATCAAATGGCGTTATTCAAAACCGAAAATACTTCTTCAGTAGCAGAACTTTTGCTGTGCAGAGATACATTCAATTTTAGGTTATTTCCTGTAAGTTTTCTCTACATTTAAGGCTGAGATATATAATTTGATGTATACACTCCTCCCCATCCCCAGATATTTCATCAGTTGTTGGCCAACGATAACAAATGTAGAGTGAATTAATTAGATTTTTTGTGGTCTTCAGAAAAAGTCCTCAGGCCTCCTGGGAACACCACACTTGGAATACGGGGACCTGTGTTTAAGGTTTAAGGGTTTCTGTTCTTGTACCTGCTGCAATGTTTCTCTTATGACATAATATTTCTTCGGACACTAATAGAACACTTGTTGAGCATCTCTGAGAATAGGTCCAGTGTCCTATTTAGTGCACGATTCAGTTCCAGGTGTTGTTTGATTTTTTGAAACTCTGCTGATCTGCCCAACATTCAGTGCACGTTGTGTTTGGTAGACTTGCTGAGCTCCCATTAAATGTGATGAATTTTCCCATTTTAGTTAACTTATTCTGCCAACTATGTGATTTTGTCCTTTTCCTATTTTGATTTTTATACTTTGATGTAGAACCATGGTGCTCCCATCCTTTTCATAGTTAATTCTCTGTGTTGGAGACTAATCTCTTCATTTCCAAGGTTGTAAGCTTGAGTTTCTCTCTCATCTTCCAGGTTCTATTTCTGATCTGGGCAGTGATCCCCACAAACTCTGGTAACAACCATAGAAGGATTCAAAATGTCTTTCTCTGTAGAAGGCAATATAAAAAAAACATTAGCATATATTTTGTCATAAAATCCTCTCAGAGTTACAATTAGCTATTCAGTAGTGGCATACTCTTGTCGCATTGCACAGAACAACTACGTTCCATGCTGCTCCCAAATACTTCCCTACATCTGCTTACAAACTTGAGACCTGCACTAAAGGTCCTAAATTAACCATAGGAAAGGTGCAGGAGAGAAAATTTGTTATCCTTCTGAACAGATTTTGGTTTTTTTAAGTATGACTATGCTGGGTGTCTACAGTGAGCTACTGGCCTATCATCCTAGGAACAATACACATATTTTTTCCACAAGTTGATAAAGGCTCCATAGTAGCCTGTAAGCAGTAGCAGGTCAAACAAATCAGAAAATATATGACCCAGACACACAGAATTAGATTTGACTTTCTGATAGTGTCTTGGGCTTTTCACAGTATTGAAATGCCTGTCACTGACTTTGCAGTCATATATATTTTGTTTTAATTTGGATCATCTGTATGTGTATGTCTTTCCATAGGGTATGAAGCATTAGCTGGGGAAAATGTTACTCCAATATGGAGTCACTTAGAACACGGAGATGTATATTCCGTATTGATTAAAGAAAGGAGTATACATACAGGCATTAAAATCAGATACATCCTGCTACTTGTGTTACACTTAGGGACTGTGTTCTTTTTGCATTTATTTTTAGTGGGTGGAACAGATGGCGAGGGCAGTTTATTGTGATGCATTCGTGAAAATGAACACTTCTTCCATACAATTGTCCTTTATAACAGGGCATTCATTTGTTTGTAGTGGAGCCTTTGCTGTACGAAAATACAGTATGTTGGAAATATGTGTTGGAAAAGGTTAACTTGTGCTGAGTGCAAAGTGATCCTTGTCTCATTCAGTTAGTATTATCTGCTGAAAAGTAAAAGGAAATTGCAAGACTGTTTGTGGCTGAAGGGGAGCTTGCAGAATTTACAGATCTGCTGCTGTTTCATTTGTACGTTTTGTGGGTCATGTTGTAGCCTTTCAGGGGCGAACACTATAGGCCTTCCAAGAAATCTAAAGCATGATTGCATTATTTTGATTAATGTTACTGTTAAGTAGTTAGTAGCCCATTTGTAAAATATATTTCTTCTTCTTAAGATGCCAGTTGTAATCCTTGCTGAGAGGTCCTATGTGAATGCCAAATACCATCATTGCTCATAGCAATGGAATATTATTTTCACTTGCTGGTTTGGAGATTCTGCAGGAGTTTGTGTATGATTTAAATAAGACCCTTTTTGTAGCATCTTTGAAATATTTGAAAGTACAACAGACCAAAATCTGGAGGAGTTTCCTGGGAGGGGTTAGAGGCTTTTGAGTTTTTCTAGCCACTTGGATGCCCCACTTCTTCCATTTCCATTTTGAGTGTCATAATATGTTAAGACTGAGAGAAAAAAAAGGATTGCAGCAGTATGTATATACCCTGAAGCAGGTAGCAATAATTGCTCTTTAAGGAACTTTGAAAGGTATCTTTTAAATATTATCCTAGAAATAATAAAACAAGACCAGATGGGACCTCCAGTGGTCATATAATTTGTTGGTCAGTCAGAGAGCAAAATCAGATATACACCTGTCATTCCTGACAGGTATTTGTCTAACATACTTTTAAAGATTTCCACTGATGGAGAGTGTAATGCCTCCCGATGGATCTAATTCAGTGTCTCCTTGTCCTTGGTGGCTGAAAGCTCTCTTTTCCCAGTATCTTAACAGAAATGTTTCTTACTGTGCAAGACTTTAAGCTCATTACCTTTGCTTTCTACTGTGGACAGTAAGAAGTATTTCCCCTTCCCTCTGCTGAGTCTTTATCTTACTCATTTCCAGGTTTGTATTTTTTTCCTCACAGACCCTGTTTTCTAAACCTCTGATAATTCCTGCTGCTGCCTTCTGTGTGTTGATCATTTTAGATCAGAGGTTCTTATGAAAATTCTGAAAAATGCATGTTTTTAGACACTAAGTTAACACATTAAATATTCTCATCCCTATGATCACTCTCTGCTCACAGGTAGTTTTTAGCAGGTGCTATGGAACAAGTTACGTAGGCCATAGTACGCTGCAGATGCAGAGCACAGGGAAAGAGAAGCAGTCCATAATGATTGGTTCATATCAGCCTTGTCAAGCAGCCTTTTGCTTGGAAGTATATGCTTATAATTATGTTGATGACATAATAGGAAAATCTTCTGCTGTTGCTGAGTTGAGTTGGTCTCTTGAGCTGGAAGTAAGAATATGTCAGCTGTGATGTTAACTGGATCATGGATCCTGTCAGAGCTCTAGAGACAAATACAGGAAATATAAAAGAAGCCACTAAGACACCTAGAAAAGTCTGTGTTAGCCTTCTCAGAGTACCATTTCTCTGGAGCCTACTGTATTATACAATAAAAGCTAAAAACTTAAAAGAAGAATTGTTCTTACTCTCTTCCTTTGTTTATGTTTAAAGTTATTTCTTGTTTATTTACTCCAGGACATTTGAAATGGACCAAAGCTGAGGATATTGACATAGAAACACCAGGATCTATTCTAGTGAACACTAACCTGAGGGCTTTAATAAATAAACACACCTTTGCTTCTTTACCTCAGCATTTTCAACAATACCTCCTGCTTTTGCTTCCAGAAGTAGACAGGCAGGTAAGTAGCATCATGCAATATTTCTTTCTTTAATGGGACTTTTTTAACAGTGTGTTTCCATAGGCTGATTTGATTGACTAGGAGTTGTTCCAGGAAAGAAGAGGAAAATTTCCATACTTTCTTAGGTAAAACTGTTAGATGTAGAATAACTGTAAAGTTTATCTAAGTGTCAACCAGCTCCTGCTTCCTTTCTTTGTGAAAACTGTGTAGCTCCCTGGTTTGTCTAAGTGGAAACTGGCCAGCGAATCTTCTGAAGTTGCCAAATCTCTTAATTAGTTTTTCTACCTATGGTGTTGAAGATAAACTCATCCTCAAGACTTTATTTACGTTGAATCTCTTTTCATGTGTGATCTTCGTGGGCACTCTGCCAGCAACGTTTAGGTCAATATTAGTTCTGTTAGTTTTTTCTCCTCCTTGCCTTTTATGCATGCCTATGTATGCATCTGCTCAGCTCCAGTGCAGAATCTGTTCATTCACACCTTTTGTAAGAAATTTCTTGTTCAGAGCTCACAGCCATAGCTTCATACAGGTTATTAATCAGTTCTGTTGAGTAGAATGATTTGGGAAGTAACAGGGTGGAAATAAAAGTTCAATTTCATGTTGTTTCCTACAATGTTTGGTCCTTCCTGCACTTGTTAGCCAGATTGCAGGCGTCTTAGAGCGAGAAAAATATCTTCCCAGCATGTCTAGCAGTTAGAATAGTAAAGAGAGCCCAAAACAATTTCATTTATGCACTTGCCTCACTTCCAAATTTAAACAGTCTTAGCAATTTCAATAGGGAATACTCACGTACTTAATTTAGACACATTAACTTACCCAAATAGGGCATTATATTTTTTGCATATGCTCAGTATCCCTCTTTTTTGTAATATCTAGAGAATGCAGGTCATTTAAATGACTGATTAAAACCTGTATCTTAAATCAGTGTGTTAAACGCCATAGTATCATTTCTTAAACTGTTAGTATTTAGTGTCTACTACATTAGCACAGGGGAAAGCAGTGCAATATGAGACAAAAAGAGAAAGAAAAATTATATTGATGAACAGTTACTCAGCATCTTGTTAAATTAGGTACTATATGTTGTGGACTAAAATTATGCGCTTTGATAATGGAATATTTGAAAAAAGAACATTAAAAACCAGAGCCATAGGAGACGCAATGTAAATGTATTTATTCTCAAGCTCCCACAAGGCAGTCAAAGTCAGTATTGACAAATTTTAAAAGAACCTTTTTCCCTGCTGTAAAACAGATTTTAACTTAGTGCCCAGCAAATATTTTCCTGATGATAGTTTTGGTTTGCTAGTTAATTTACCAGAAGAGATAAAAAAATCTGCTGGGTAAAATCATGTTTTCTCTCCATCCATCAAAGATCCCAGTGTTCATGAATTACATTTCAAGTACAGGGGCCTTATTTGGAAGTTTCTTGCTTTAAAATTTATTTTTAAAAATGGAGGCTATAGAACTGACAAGCCATTTACCTTCTTATCGGTGTTCCTACAGCAGAGTTTTTGGCAAGAAAATCAAGAGAACGTTTGTTGAATTTAATCATACCTCACTAGTTAAAAGCAATGCATTTATTTTTGACTTTTATTTCAGAAAGCGTTCACATAGTGCATACATTGCCAATGTTATTTCAAAGGCCCAACGCTACATAATTGGACACTGTTACTTCGCAAGTGAACTAGTCACAAAAAAGCAGTTGTCGTGAGACATTTACAGGTGTCCTTCCGTCTGTCGTCTTCTCACAGGGTTCTGTGGGTTCGTGTAGCATACCACGTTTCAATGTGCGTTTGGAAGGCAGGAATCTCCATTCATCTCTGGAAGATTAATGGAAATGTTTGGCCTCTGAATGTGATAGTTTGAGGATTGTGTTCTGGTGGGGAGTGAAATAGCCACGAATCCTCACTTTGTGGAGGTCTTAGTAGAGAAAGAATTGCATCCATTTTCTTGATATCTGAGAATATGTTCTTTGCTGTGCCTAAAGAGTAGCATCCCAGACACGGGCTGATGACAGCAGTTGAACTGATATTCTTTTCCTTCCTGTGGCAAGTGAAAAATGCCAGTGTAGTCCTCAAGGACCAAATGAGAGGGAGAGAATTCCAGCCAGGGAGCTCTGGTGGGAGTCTTGTCACTCCAACTGGACAAGGCAAGAGTATTCAGTCTTCCTCTTTTATTTCTACTGTCTAAAATCAAATGGGGCATCAGGCAAGCAAAAATGGTGTAAAACTATTCTTTGGGTTAGCTGCCCATCTCTGAGGATTGAGTTTCATTGTTTTATATTGTTTCGCCTGAGAATTCCCACCCCTGCTTTTCTGGCTCTGAAGTGTTTCCTCCTTGTGCGCTGCTCTGCAGTTGGCTGCTGCTGTCTTCCCCAGAGCAAGCTGCATTTCTGTGTTGTCATGTGGATATAGTATGTGAAGTACTGTAATGAATGGCACTATAAAAATGTAATAGAGTTATGCTATTTGTGTATATATAGTGATCTGTGAAATAAATTACTAATGAAGTGCAGTCTCATTTAGGCTTTATTACTGCTCCACATAGAAAAACCCTATGATGAATGATCCTTTGTCATTTCTGTCATAAACACCATTTTTCTGGGCGGTATAACTCCTCCTCTTTAAATCGTACTGAGCTGAAACTTGTCATGCATATGTCAGTTTGAATAAGCATTTTTAGAAACCATTAGTTAAGGGAGTTGAGGTTTTCTCTTTTATTTTGCGTGCAAGTGTTTATTATAAATCTCTCTCAAGCCTGGTTAGTCTACTGTGTTCAAAAAAAGTTCAGGGCCAA
Organism: Larus michahellis; assembly: GCF_964199755.1. Classification (NCBI taxonomy): domain Eukaryota; kingdom Metazoa; phylum Chordata; class Aves; order Charadriiformes; family Laridae; genus Larus; species Larus michahellis. The sequence goes on from NC_133897.1 coordinate 122,723,019, forward strand.
GACCAAAGCTTCATGGGATGCGTTTTCTGATTTTTGTTTTGTTTTCAAGTTTTACGGTTGCTGTTAGGGAGCCATGGGACCCCCTAATGGAACAAGAGCCGTGGGAGCCCATGGAACAAAAGGCCTTAGGAAAGGTGTCCCAGAATGCAAGAAGTTGAGAACAACTCTGCTGACGTTGGTGCTGTCATTTTTCCTACTCCAGCTAGATTTTTGACAAAGTGGAAGTGAAGGTTCATTGCCTTTTTTTTTTCCCTTAGGAAAAGATAAATTGTATAATCAGTCATTCACACTTGAAATTGATTTCAGCTTTTATATTAGTTTAAATTTTATTTCAGTAGCAATGAGGCCTGTGTGTAAGTTTCTTTATTCGAAGTGCCTATAAAAGAAATGGGAGCAAGTTGGCAGTTATGGTAGATGTATTTTGTCAAGGATTTTATTTACTTTCATTCGAGTTCAGAGTGACATAGTATGTGGACGTTGATCGTAGAAGCAGCCATGACCCAGACTAGTCTATTTAGCAGTCTGCTCCAAAATGTTCCATCATTGGATACTGGGAATGTCATGTCTGAAATTTGAACATCCAGATTTTCAGGTCTTTGTTAATCTATATGGACTCAAAAGCTCAAAAACCTTAAAGCTCAGCTGATACAGAAGCCTGTTGGGCGATCCTCAAGGAGACCTAAATGGCTGAGCTGGCAATAAAGAAAACATGTAGGTATAAAAACTATATGGAAAGCAAAGTCTCTGCGCAAAAGCTTTCAGTTGTCACAAATCCCAGCAAAGTATTTTTCTCTTCAGCTTTAATTAGAACATTCTGCAGCTGAAGAACAATGGAATTTTCATCAAAGAAATACCTCCTTCTAATGTTAATACATCAAGCTGATAATTACATGTAACAGAAGCCTTCCTGACCACCTCTCAGCAAACATTCGTCTTCAAAGCAGGAAGTTTCTCTCTGTATCTAGATTGCTATACTGCATCAGAGCCTCTTTAAATATTAATTAAACAACGTATGTTGTGCAAGGATGAGTAACAGGTCTGTACGACAGGTTGCTGAAAAGGAATGGCAGGTGGCGATATCTGGTCTACACCACCTTTCCTTGTTGCTGCTCCTGGGGAGTCAGGTTCCAGCTATTAGCACTGGGGTACGGGCAACAGGAAGGGAAATACACCCATGTAGTAAGCTTCCAAGAAGGGAAGTGCTGCCTCGTCTGAATAGGAGCAGAAAGCTTAAGTGATTTTACTCATCCTTAGAGAGCTAAACAAAATGTTCCTTCCTGAATGCTCTGAAAAAATGTGTCTTTCCAGACTCTACAAATGCTTAACAACTTTCTGATCTCGGAGAATTTAATTCCCTGTCCGGTATTTTCTCTTCTGGTAATATTGGTTTCTTCTGAGTCTCTTGTGGTTTGCACTTGCCTTGCCCTTTCACATGGGATGGGAATTTCCTCCTGCAAAAACAACCACAAAGGATCTCAAAGCCTCCTCAGACCTGTGTTAGGTTGCAGTGCCATGTTATCTGACCAAACCTACTCATGAAGAGCATTTAAAACAGTAGAGGATATCCTAGTAAAAATTTTATCTTGTCTTAGCTTTATTTGTTTTGTGAAAGAAATCTAGCAATCTTTTATTTTATTTTCTGAATCAGTCTACAATTTATAGGAAGTTGACATAATTACTTGAATTCAAAATTCTAAACTTAAATATTCTTAAGGGAATACTTAAGCCAAGTAGTATTGCAGAAGTGCCTGTGAATATTTCAAGTTTATAGTAAGCCAATCTACTAAAAAGAAAAACATGACGTAAAAATCATAAGATTCTAAAATGGGTCAAAACCCACCTTAATCTCTTTCTTTTAACTTCTAAATCAGTGAATCCCAAAATAATAACTGTCTCTTGGGTCAGTGCTAGTATTGTTGTTACGTAATAACGTTACAGCATCCTGGCATTTTAAAGTCAGCGCAGGTTCTGTGTCTCTGTTTTGGCTTACTTAATTTAGGTTGATGCTGGTGCTTCCAGGTTGATTATATTACCTTGCGAAGATTCCCTCTCACCTTGTACTGAAAAAAAGGCACAGGTTGATTTTCTCTGTTCTGTTTAAAATAGTTAGAAGTAATTTTGGGGAGGTTATCTACAGAATTCCATTTCAAAGCCTCTTTTCTTTCGTGTAGTATGAATCAGCTTGATATCTGTTCCTACCATTTGAACAACAATAACAATGGGTAACCGTTGGTTTTGATATGCACAAATTACTCCTACTCCCAAGCACATCAGTTTGAGTTCTGCAGTGGAGAGCAGGTAATGAATAAAACACAAAATTCTTATGCTTGTAAAAGACAAGGAGAGAGGCCTGGTATCTGCCATTCTGACACTTAGTATTTATTTTATTCTTTGTAACCAAAAGAATAAAAGAGATACTGTTTAGTTTATATCTTACTGTATATTAGTTTTATATTAAAAGAGAGTAAGCGAAGCTTTATTTTCACAGTTCCTTCCTTGCAGCAGTGTAACTGTCTTCCTTTTTGCTTTCTTAACTTTGTCAGTACTTGGGGATTATATTTGCCATTGGACTTTTCCAGCATTTTCTTTATAAGACATCAGACTGCAGAAATTATTCCTGTGTGTATTATTTGCTGCCAGCTTTGTTTTACGTTTCTCTCCATCGAATTATTGTGTAGTAGTAGCTAAATGGTTACCTTATCTTACTTAGCTGCCTTTTCTACTTACACTGCAACCTTTTAGCTGTCCTTTTCAATTCTCTATCATGAGTAGCTTTCAAATATTTATTATTATGTTCCTGTAAATGTTTGAGTTCTACACTGAAATAGTTCTAGGGTTATGACAAAAGCACTTATTTGAGGAGAACATTTGCAATAGAAGCTTAAATGTAACATATGTCTTCTGCACCTAAGTGTATTTAAAAAGCTGTTAAATTGGCACCCCTGTGTGTATAGTAATTGAAGGTCATTTTATGTCACATTTCTCCCTTTAACTGGCATTTTTTCTTTGGTTTTATTGGTTAATGTGGATAGCATGGCATTGTTGTAATGTGCTTTATTTGTACAGCTTTCTTAGGGTAGCTTTAATATAGGTGTCTTACAGACTAGATAGATGAAGAAATTCCAAAGCATTTAAGCTGCCTTTTCAATAAGATTCTAGCTCAGCTAGCCAGGGGTGTTCAGAGAGGTTACTACCCCCAGCTGGCCCCTCCGTCCTTGTGCTGCAAGTTAATACCTTTTTTACCAAACGCAGCTGTACGGATGGTGTATCTGCACATTTCACAGTCACGTATTAACAACAAACATCAGCTTCACTTTACATGAGCTGAAGGCTGAAGGATTTTACTTCAAAATCCCTGTTGGCTTTAGCTACAGGAATACACTTTAAACTTCCCTAGTGCAGTCCAGTAAGGCTCGCTGCAATTGCATTGCAATCTGGCTGCTCTGGTTGATGTGGTAGTGGAATTCTTGTTTGCGTGTTTGCAATAATCCTTAGAGGTCCTCCTCAATATCAGTACTTCTACATATATGAATAGGAAGCCTTACATTTTTGATTAAGTGTCATGTTTTTGTATTTCTGCAGGCTTGGTCGTGGTATTTCAGAAGCATGAATCCATATTTTCCACCATGCCGCATCCATGTTGTGGAAGTTCTTGTTCCATTTCTAAAGCCCTAGCTACAAGCTCTTGTCATGCTTAAAGCATGTCTCACCTTTATGAACAAGTTTTGCAGAGGTGTTAGCAGGACCGCTGTGATTGCTTTTGTCTGTAGCAAGGCTCAACTCAGAACGTCTAGTCGGACACAGCAATGGTGCTGTGCCTGCTGAAAGCTGAAAATACAAGAGCCACAGCTGTCTCTGCAGCATCCTTTTCCATAAGTTCTTTTGGTGTGTGAGGGGCCCTGCACTCGTGGTTGTTTTCCTGATGCAAACTAGTGAAGCTTTTGTTCCCCTCTCCTTCCCTCCAAACAAATTTTATAAAGTGCAGTGCACAGCTGTTAGTGCTTAAAAAAAAAGAGGACCTTGTATGTGTTACCAGCTCCATTTACATTTGACAGAATTATTATTACCTTAAAAAGATAAAAGAATTGATAAAACACCTTCCTTCCAGTGGGAAAGTACTTGCACAAGTGCCTTTTTAAAAGACTTTGTGCTAGGAGCTGCGTTATCAGAGTATAACTAATATGTGGACATAAATGGTAACATATATGGACACAAGGGACTGTCATGCTTCAAATGATGTGGCTATAAAGGATCCATTTCACTACTGCAGTGTGTCGTGTTTCAACTGTTCCTTCCTTGCAAAGTGCTACTAATTAAGTGATATGAGTTAGTCTGCAGTGCCTCCAGTGTTTCCACCGTAGGGCTGCACTGGAATTAGATTGAGAACAGAACATTCCTTACAGTCCTGATTCTGAAGATAGCCGGGGACTTGAAACAGGATGTTGGATGCAGGTGCAATGAAAAGAGCAAGCAGAAGTGATCCATCCATGCTTCTGCTGCAATCTCTCTCCCTCTCTTCACCCTTTCTTTCTCCCTCCCCCTCTCCCTTTCTCCCCTCTCTTCCCTCTCTCCTCTTTTCCCTGTCTTCACCCTCCTCTCCCTCCCCACCCCTTCAGTAGATTTGTTTTGCTTAAATAAAAAAGGGAAAAAAAGGTTGAGGGGGCTTTTCTTAATTATTTCAGAACATTGCTCTTCTTTGTGTTTGAATTATTTAAACTCAAATTTCCTTTAGCCTTTTCTCTTCTGTGATAAGGACATCCAGTCGTTCTTTTTTGCATAGGAGGGCAATGTTGTCTAATGTCTAGAGAAAAGGGATTGGATGCAGGGTTTTAATTTAAAATAATAGAATAATAGAATCGTCAAATAGTTTGGGTTGGAAGGGTCTTTTATAGGTCAAATTTTAAATGTTTATGTGTAAACATCCCCTCACCTTCTGCTTCTTGGGGTCAAAGGCATAAGTCTTTTATTTTCATCAAAAGGTAGATGAATAGACCCTGGCTGTTTACATCTCTTTTTCTGCACCTTCCCCAACATATGAGCATTGTTGGATAATTTCATAATGTTTTACTTTCTCAAAGTCTCCAAGCATCTTTTTTTAAAGAAGTTTCATACATGCTTGCCTTGACCATGATCTAGGTATGTTTTTCTATTTTACCTTTTTTTTTTTTCCAGGCCTATGTGCCTCTTCTAGTACCTTTATAAAAGCTTGCTGTTTGTTGCACGATCAGACATGCTTGGGACTGGTACTTGTATAATGGATGTAATAGAAAAATAAATTTTAATTGTAATGTATATAATTTGAATGCAGTTAGAAGGTACTGTTTGCTGCATATTCTGGTTTTCCTTATATTTTACTAGTTTTTTGCTTCATTTTAAAACATGCTTTATCTTTTCATTTTGCCAGATTTATTATTCTCCTTAAATTCTTCATTTAATTTCTTGCATCTGAGCTCAACCAGATTGGATTCTATTGTCTTTTTTGACACTACAGTGTATTGGAATGAATATAGCTATCCCACTTGTCTTCTTGATTTAGACAAGGTCTAAATTAACAAGTCACATTTCATTTTGAAAACATATGTTTGCAATTCTTCAGTCTTACTCGGCATATTTCCCACTTTAGTCGAAATGGAAAAGGTCTTTGTTTCTTTCTTTAAAAGACTCTTCTTCCTTTTCTCCTCTTGTCTGAAGCAATTATTCCGATTTTCTTCATTGAAAATATAGAAATATAGGAAATATATAGATATTTCCTTTTTCATCCTTTGATGTTCAACTTCTAAGTGTAGCCTGGTTGTTTTTTAAAGGACTAAAATAATATTCAGAATTACTTTCACCATCTGTCTTCAGAATCTGTCTCTTCATTTTGTATTCGAGCACAAACTGTTTGTTTTATATCAATGATTAGTTGGGAACGACAAGAGTTTATCTTATAAGGATTGATAACTTCATAATCAGGACTAAATAAAATTCAGCCATATTCTGGGTCAGGTTGTACTCTGCTGCAAAAAAGTGAGACCCATGGAAGAGACGTTACTCAGTGAGCATTAGCAGTCAAGTTGTATTACATCAGAAATGATGTGACAGACACACTGTTAAGTTGGTATCTCTCCATGTCACCTACCTAAAACGTGAAGTTGGGGTGGCTGAGTTTATTGTTCTGGAAGCAGCTCTTAAGTCAGATCCATGTATTGCTGTCTACTATATTCCTTTGTGTTGGATGTGTCTGTCTTATCATTCATGTACTTCTTAGCATTATTATAACTGGTTTGTGGTCACAACAGCAAAAAGGTCCTGATAGTTGCATCTTGTCAGAAGCAATTTTATTATACTCCTGTTTACTTACTTTAAACTCAGAACCTCTTCAATTGTTGGCTTTAAATAAATGGAAACTTTATTAAGAAAGGGTAGATTTTTCTTCAAAGTCGTAGCGCTGTGTGTAAATGTGTGCCTGTATTTTTATATTTGAGATGAGCCTCTAAGTGTTCCTTATCTTCAGGCAAAGAAACAGTTGCTATCCTTTCGTCTCTGTGTTTTTTGGCAAACCCTGTCTGTTTTTTTAAACGTTCTCTAGCTTCCAAATGCACTACTTCTTCCACATTCCTACCATCTGTGTCCTCAAGACCTGAAATCATCAACATCTTGTATTAAACTTGGTAATTACCAACTCCTTTACTATTCATTCCCCTCCTTTTTTTTGTTCCTCTCCAGTATTATACTGTGTCTTTGTCTGCACATGTTTCTCTTTCCTTTTTTTATGTATATCAAAAGCATTGATGAAAATGTACTTCTCTTGAGAAAAGAGAGGCAAGAGAAGACAAGGGGTGTGGTTGCCCTCAAGGGGAGCAGCATATATGTATGGAACTCCTCTATAGGTTGGATTACACCCTGGTTCAGATCCTAGGGGTCAGGGTCAGAGGAGAGGTGCGTGGCATTGGTGTCATTGTGATGGGGAGTTTGCTAGACCATCCGATCTAACTCAGCACTGGCAAGGTACTAAAGTACTTTATCCAGTTCCAGGCTCCCCAGTAGAGAGAGATAGAGCTACTGGAGACTACAGTGAAGGGCCACTGAGAGGATTAAGGGACTAGAGCATCTCTCATATGAGAAGAGGCCTTTGAGAGGTGGGACTTAGCCTAGAGATGAGAAGGATCAGAGGGAATCTTACCAATGTGGATAAATACACAAAGGTAGGGTGGGACAGGACCAGAGGCAATCAGCACCAACCAAAAGACAGGAGGTTCCATATGAACATAAGGTAAAACATTTTTTAGTGAGGGCACAGGTTGCCTAGAGAGGTTGTGGATTCTCCATCCTTGGAGATACTCAAAAGCCATCTGGACATAGTCTTGGGCAACTGGCTCTCAGTGACCCCGCTTAAGCAGGGGACTTGGAAAAGATGCCCACCTCCAGAGGTCCCTTCTAACCTCACACCAAATAATAAGTAGTAGTAGACTGAACAAAGAAAATTTGTGACCATTGCTGAATGGGGTGTGTGATCTAATGACTATGAACGCATATGCAGCTGACATAAGGCCTTCTTTGCCTCCATTTTCTCCAACAAGATCTCCCAGGCCTCTGAACTTCGTAAAAGCATTCAAAGAGGATAACTGCCAGCAGTAGATAAGGACCAAGTCAAGATTATTTGCAAGAACTTGACCCATAGAAATCCATGGGATGCAACAGACTGCATGCAAGGGTGCCGAGAGAGCTGGGTAGTGTCTTTGCAAGGCCACTCTGTCATCTTTGAAAGGTCCTGGAGTTCAGGAAAGGTCCCCAATGACTGGAGAAAGTAAACGTTGCACCCATCTTCAAAAAAGGCCAAAAGAGCCCTGGGGTCTTGGTGGGCAGCAAGTTAAATAAGAGCCAGCATTGCACCCTGGCAGTAAAGAAGACTGGCAGCGTCCTGGGCTGAATGAGCAGGACCACAGCCAGCAGATCAAGAGAAGTGATCATTGATACCCTTTCTTTCAAGAAAGACATTGACATATTGGAGCAAGTCCAACAGAGGGCTACCAAGATGGTTAAGGGGCTGTAGCACAGGAGAGCTGGATTTGTTCACACAGGACAAGAAGAGGCTGTAAGGGGATCTTGTGGCAGTTCACACCTAACTAATGGGAGATTGTAGAGAAGACAGAGCTCTTCTTGGACGCACATAGTAACAGCATTAGAGGCAACGGAAACAAGCTGAAACATGGGAAATTCTGATTTGATTATCAGGAAAAATATTTTCACAGCAAGAGTGATGAAGCACTGGAAGAGGTTGTCCAGAGAGGCTGTGGAAGCTCTCTTTGGAGACAGTCTGCACTCAAGTGGGCAAGGCCCTAAACAAGGTGCTCTAAGTGGAATAGCTTTGAAAAGTTCATGACCTCTGGAGGTCATGCCCAACCCACATGTTTCTATGTATGATTCTATAAACGATATCTGCTGCTTTTTCCACAGACCTATCTGAGAAAGCATTAGATTGGTGTCATGATTTCTTCTTGAGAGCTCCATCCTGGTTGGTGCTCATTTCTTTGTAATCATCTGGGTTCTTTGTTGCACTATTTCCCTTTTTTTTCCACAAGATTTGAAATCTACGTTCTGTATGCGTGAAAACCTGGAGAAGTCCAAACAGCATGTTAGCTGTTCAGTAATGAGCTAGCTCTTTAATGTAGTTTAAGATGATTTGTTAGTGTTCTTGTTTCCCTTTGTTAGTATATCTCATTTTTTTTGCTTGGCCTCTGATTTTGATCCCCAGCTGAAGTGTATTATTATAGTTTAATAACAGCCAGGTTAGTACTTCCAATGTGGTTCTTTCTGGTCTTAGAGATTAATGAAAAGCTTCTTGTGCTTTTTTCCTGTCTCTTTCTTTTTTTTTTTTTTTTTTACTTACACTGACATAATTTGCAAGGGTGTACTTTGCCCTAGCTTAATTTCTGTAAAGAATTTACAGAATTCTTACTTTCTTGAATCGAGCTTGTGCAGCTACTAATCTAATAATTTACTGAAGTCCTGTGTTTTTATTTTGCTGTTCACTGTGCGTCAGCTTGCATTCAAGATGTTTGGTTTTTTCTATTCTCAACTTTCTTGTTGGGGCCCCCATACAGTTTTTTTTTCAGGGCCTGATAGTGTCACTGGTTTATCCCCATAGAATTCCTTTTTCTGGATCACCAAACTCTGCTTCCCTACCAATTCTGAGGGATATACGAATTGTCTCTCACACCTACAGGTACTTCCTGTGGACTCTTGAGCTCTGTTTTTTTGTGGCCATTTCCCTTACCATGTGAGATTTACCCAAAAGTTCAGAGGTAATCTAATACTGAGGAGTTCTATAGTAAGGCATTCTAAGCTAGACATTGAAGCTTAATGGTGGCAGTGGGGCTTTAGGGTAGGAAAGCATACACCGTTTTGCACTGGAAATAATGATGTGGGTTATTCCATTGCTAGTTTCTAAATCAGATTTTGAAAGAAGATATGGTCGTGATTATGGACAGCTCAGCAGAAGCATCTGTTCAGTCCCTTTAAGTAACAACAACAGGGAGGCTGCGCTAAAGAAAATACCCTTTAATTAAATAAATAATATTAAGTCATCATCTTGAATATTATGCATGGCCAGTTCACTTCAGAAGCTGTGGAAAGAATCCAGAGAAGGGCACCAAAATTTACATGAGCCATAAAAAAAAATCTAAAGAAAAATTACTGGATTTGGGTGTTTTAATCTACCAGAACCAAATTAAATGTAAAGAGCAGCAACCTTAATAACAATCGAGTGCTGTATTTCATACAATAGACAACTAACCCTTTTGCATACTAAAAGTTAGCATTGATTGCTGGCAGAGTTTACTGATATAAATAGAAGATGGTGGATGCATATATATGAGTAGTAGCCACCGTTATACCAAATGGAATGAAATATTTATGGAAAATAAAAATCTCCTTTTTCAGTCTTATGCCAGCTAAGCTAAATAGAAATAGAAATCATTTATTTGACAGCTTTCCTAGTAATTGGCTATTATGTGATCTCTCACAAGCTTTATTTATATGATCTGTTCCTTGCCATTATCAAGGGTTAGTTTAACCTCTGATTTTATCTGATATTGTTACCGTATGGTACCACTCACGTGTTACTGACTGCTGAAAAATATAGTATCTTTGCTTAACATTGAGTTGTGTAGCAGAAACACTATCATCAGAAATGCAGCCATTGTTTAACAGAACTTAGAGATTTTATGTGACAACTGCAGCTGCTTTTCCTTTTCTTACCCAAGTGCATTCACACTCATTCTCTATTATAGACTTCCCAGCTGTTAGAGCATCCTTTTAGTTTGGTTCCATTTATCACAATCTCTTTGAATGGTAGTTGTATAAGTGGAAAAATGACTTTTACATAGGTAATGGCATACCTGAACAGTCAGCAGTATTCTGTAGGAAATGGAGAAACTTTTTCAATAATTTTCATACTAGAAATACATGCGAGTTCACTTAAAAGTATTTTTCAGGTGATAAAAGTTAAGTTTTATAATTGCCAACTACTACTTGGCAGGGAGAGCTCTAGCTGTGGGGAGCTCCTTGACATAATTTGTTCCCAGATCATTACCCAAAGTAATGAACAGGAGAATCATTGTTTTGCATTATTATATAAATTGTAGGCTTATATAGGTGCAAGCAGATCTTGTTAGAGTTTCTGAAGAATGTGTCAGTCAGAAATTAAACAATCCAGAGACTGACAAGAGCACATACAGTAGTAAGTTCGGTTCCCCTTTTTAGTGCCTTGTCCATTTTGCAATGGTAACATTCTTTTCTAGAAAACATTGGTATGGACAAAGCATATGGCCTTATAATACTACTCTCTGCAGCCATCCTGTATTTCACAATGATAATTTCTGGGTCTTGGGCTTAATGAGAATTCTGTTCTAGAGGGATGCCACATACAGCCTGAAGAACAGTATCTAACTTGGTTTTTAATATGCCTCAAGCTATCAACTGGTAGCAAAGCAATTATTGATGAGCGAGGAAGGCTCCTTCCAGCCGTCATTGAAGCATAGTTGTGGTGGCTGATAGTTTGTGTTTGAGAAAGATCGTTCCAGAAACTGAGAGAGTGCATCCCGAATACAAGCAGAGCCAGAACACAGTGCAATGGTCCATGCTATGACATCCATTTAAGATATTTTCGAACTAATTGCAATCTAAGTTTTAAATCGCATGCAGGCAAAGCTAAGCCATTATCTTATGAAATCACAGTGTTTCTGAAGGTCATTCTGTCCAAATGAGTGGTTATTTCAGACATGAATCGTGAGCTGTGGTCAGTTACAGTGTATTGCATAGAGTGACTCCATTGGAAGGGCATTAAGAGGCTAGAGCCCTTGAAGACAGAATGCAAGGACTGACTTAGCACCTTTCTGTAAAAAAAGGAGGTTGGCAATTGGTCAGAAGAGAAATGCATGCAAGAGTGCTTCTTATTTTTCTTTTTAATGATGATGTAATGGTGATTATTCGATATATCATCCTTTAGCATTTTTAACTGTGAAACACTCTGTTACTAATTTATTTTTAAACTTCTTTGGCATCTTTTCTATCTTGACATAGAAAATATGCAAAGAAAGGACAATTTATCTAGTCTTCTCTACACTAAGGCAGAATTAACAGTGTCTGTTTTTCTTAATAGATATTGTCTAAAAGGATTTTTGGCTGTTCAGGGTGGAGAATTCACACCCTCTCCAAATAAGTCTAGTGCTTCACTGTTTTCACTGTTAGGAAGTTTTTTTCTCAGTATGTAATCTGAATCTCTCTAGTTGTGATTCTGACTATTATTCTTTGTTCAGGCCAGCCTCTACGTGGAGAGCATGGAGATTACCGTGTTCATTTTAAAATAGGCCTCAAACATGAAGGCGGGAACCCATTCCCCATCTCCCTGTTTCTTTTTGTTGAGAAGCAGCCCTTACTAATGCAGTTTTTGTGGATCAAGGACCATAAATCTGTGCTCAGCCTCATGTCTCTCCTTTGGACTTTGTACCAGTTCTGAGTTGCAACAATCAAAATTGAACATATTACTCCAGCTCAAGTGATAAGTAACACCAAGGAGAGCCGAATTGATTTCTGTGTTTTTACACAGGACTCCCATTTATAACTTCCAGTGTTGTGCCCGCCTTCTTTGCAGTTTTGTGACAAGGTTGACTTATATTCAGTTTGTGATCAGACCATGTGCTCATAAGCCACAAATAGTTTTCTACAGAAGCATTGCATAGACACTTAGTTTCTAGTTATGTATTACTACAAGAGTCTGAAACTTTGCATTTGATACTATTGCAATGCCCTACTTATCCCTATTGTTTCCGAAGTGGTTCTCAAATCCATGAAGAGAATTCTGAATTTCAGTTGTAGATTTCAGCGTACTCAGTCCTTCTCTGACTGATGTTATTTGCAAATTCCTTCCATTTTTTTTATCATGCCTCTGAAATACAGCCTCACGGTTGATAATAAAAGAACAATAGTTTGTATCTGCCCAGAATGTGTCCATATGAATATCTGAGGACACCCTAGGGCATCTCAAAAAAGAATTGGTTGTCCGTGTGTAGGCCATAGAGTTCTTCTGAAGCCGGCTTCATCTGTAAGTCCTTAGCTGTGCTTATCCCCTTCTTTAGACACAGGTGATACATATGTGCTGTATACATATAGCTACCATGTATAATTTTGCAGTTGTCTTCTTTACTGCTCTGAAATACATCTTTTAACCGTTCTGAAATAAATTCATAATTCATTTAACAGGCTAGTCTGTAAACCACGAATGATTTGAATGCATGTAAGTAATATTTATTCATTTCCTTGCTTGTTCAAGGTTGAGATCTTACCCTTTTGCCTTTTGTTGCTGGCATTTATTGTGTATAAGCACCTTAATGCAGGAGATTTGTGGTGAACATGGATGCAAAAAAGGCAATATGAACATTAGCTTTGTCTCTGTATCCCTCTAGTTTTTCCTCTGTGTTGCATAGTGGGCTAACTTTTTCTTTCATCATCTTCTTGCTCCTAATATACTTATGGAATTATTTCTTACAGAGTTTGATGTGTCCCTTGCCAACTGTGTCTAATTTTGGCCCATTATACCATGTTCTGCTGTGGTATTCTTGCTTAGTAAGTTGACCTCATTTCCATCCCCTGCATGCTGTGAGATCAACAGTGAGGTCCTAACTAAGACAATGTGGTCTCATTGTACAATCCTCGTTACTCCTTTGCAGGAGGCTTTGCACTCCATGTGGTCAGTATTGTTTATTTAAAGAACTGTGAGGTTTCTTTAACTCCTTTTTCACTAGCACCATGTTCTTGGGGATTCTCCCGACTAATTCTGCATTTATTAAAGTATTCCTACTTGAAACACTTCATTATTTTTGTTCTCTTGTAATTTCTTCTTTCTTTTTTTTCCCAAACAGGCTTTAATCTTTTATATTATTATCAGTCATATGAATTATCAGATCTCCATTTTGCCAATTAAGGCAAAATTTTGATTGTCAACTAAATCTTCCAAGTCTTCCTAAGTACCATTTGTAGTTCTTGCATTAGCGTTCAACTATCAAAGACTGAGATAAGTGTATCACTGTCATCACATTGGCCCCTTCTTTAACCCCTCCTTTTATAAATAAACTTGTTTTGGCAGTGGTGCACAGAACAGTATTTGATTTGATTTGATTTGCCCATGCTATTGGGCCACATATATAAATACAGCATGCAAATTTTGGAGAAATTAGCAAGCCTGTTTTTACAAGATCTTCTTTTCCTCTGTCAGGGCTGTTGTCCATCTTTGCTTACCTATTGCCATATCTCGAAACCTTCTTGGGGCATCACCCCATGGATGATGATGCCAAAACCGTTCTGCCTGTAGTACCTCTTGAACCATAACTTCATTACCAGTACATGTCTGTCACTGCTTATAAAAACATTAACAGATCCCTAGGTTCCATGGTGATTCCTACAGCCTCCTTGTCACTTCTGAGCCACTCAGTCTCATTTCTGGCTGTGCTCTTAGAGTGAAGGTAGGTGGACATCAAAATTTAATAACCAGTGAAATGGGTAGATTTTGCAGGCATCATACCTACCAAGACCTTCATGAGGTTCATCACATGGTCTCTGTTGTTCATATTCCCCTTCATTCTCCTCTTGGAATCCCCTTTGAAGGTGGTGAATCTCTTGGACACTGGGAGCACTGGCTTTTCTTAGTCTGTTCTTGGGATTGGTTCCTCTCTTTTTCCAGAACAGGTTCTGATTTTTGGATTACCTTTCTCTGTATATAAAGATCATATGAAGGTTTGGAGTTTTAGCATGGAGAGATTTTTATTGTCTGATAGTGTGGTTGGGTGGGTTGGGTGTATTGTGCTGCTATATCTGAATTTCAAACTTGCCAATCAACCACACAGGCAAACTAGTAACTGGTGCCTGAGACTGCCTATTTAAAATTCACATGTGCCTGTCTTAAACATGCTGTTGCAAGAGGAATAGGAATGTAGTCTTTGGTGTCCAGTGCAGCAGATGTACGTTCATATTCTGATGTATCCGTGCTCAGGAGTATGTTTGTGAGTGCTTATACCTGGAATGTTTTGTCCAAAGGTATCTGCAGAGCTCGTAACTGGTTCTACTCTGTGTGACAAAGGATGATTTTAAGTTTTCAGCAGTTAATGACAAGGTAGATGGCCTTTAGAAATTGCCTTATTTTTTATGATGTGCTTTATAAGCATTAACAGGAATTAATTTGGTCAGTGCTTTCTGTTACGCTTTTCTGTCATTGCAGTGTGTTACCTCCTTGTAGCTATCCTGTATCCAGTTTCTGAGCTGTTTAACACAGAGGAGGGTAGGATTCACCTCCAAATGAAGACACCTAAATTTGGAGGTCTGCAAGTGTACTAAGCATCTAAACTCCCATTACAGACAATGCAGATCAAGTCAATACAGGAACAAAGAGCCTGAAGAGCTATTTGTCTCACTGTAACGTAGATGCTGACTTGCTGGTCAGCTGAATAGTCCTCTAGGCTCCATTGTCTGCATCGGCTAGACTTCCATAGACTGTAATAAGAGATTGGAAACCTAGGCGATGTCCAGACATTTACATTAGTTGTTTTAATCTTAAGCTGATTTCCATCCAGGAATGCCACCACCCTCCGTTACTTTTTAAGTTACATTTGTATAGAGCTGTAGGGTCTAGGCTTGTATGCCTTGGACACTAACACTATAGAAATCATTATTAGCAAATATTAATCTTTGTCATCAAATGATAGTTTGTAAAGTATGAGTTTGGATATTGTTTTTGTTATGACTGCTGGCAGTCACACCTTCTATTTGCCCCTTCAAAGAATCCCAAAAGCATTTTAAGTAGTGGCCTGAAGCCACTGACCACAGGTGGCAAGCATCCATACTACTTCACAAGCCTTGAAAAAGTCTCAGGCCTAAGGTCAGTGTTTTCTGACCTTAGTCAACTAAGATAGTTGATAGCTATAAATAGTTGTTGCTTACATCTGTATTTGGGTGACTAAAGTAATCTGAGTAGGTAGCCTATTTTAAAAAGTCATGGCTTTAAAAGAGAAGGCAGCTGACTCCTGTTACAACATGGACCGCCAAGCTTGGTGTTAAGTACTGTGAGATCTGTTTGTTGGTCACAAAGACACTGCCATGAAGGAACAATTAATGCATAAGACTTCACGATCACCAGTAGGAAGCGGTAGAAATTTATAGGATCAACAAACATGAATTTGGACACAGTTCACCTAGCTAATATAATGGATGTGTAAGAAAAGCACAAAAATTAGTCACCAAAGCATATATTCCAAAATACTCACCTGGTTTAGAGTAGTCTGCATTCAGATGATGTCCAGTTAGTAGAAGCTCATGCATGTTAAGACATGCATTGTGTTGTTGCAATCTCTTCTAAAGCTTACTATCACTTTTTCCTAGACTTGATAGCAAATTTTAATCCTTTGGGAATTTTGTGGAGCAAGAGAGCATCTGGTACACTACAAACAAATCTATTGGTGTTCTCTTTGGATTTAGGTTGTGAGGGTGTGTTTCATGCTGACTAGCTTAGGTAGCAGATGTAGAGGTCCTAATTAGGAGTCTGATCTTCTTTATGCTTCCTTTAGTGTTAGTGGAAACAGAGGAGCTCTTCCAGAGTGGTGATGCAGAGTACCTAAATTAAGTGTTTATTTCTGTGTACTTGGACTCAAACAGTTCTGTTTCTTGGAGGGCATTCCCCTTAGTATTAGAGATTTTGTGGGGAAAATACAGATACCGGTCTTCCCTGTCACCTGTGAACTTTTGCTCTTTGATGGACAAGAGTAAAATGAGCCAGGCCTGGCATGTTGTCTAGCCAGCTCTCCAAAGTGTTTGCCTTCAGAAAGTCAGTCACTAAGGTTTCTGCATCTTCAGGTGCTACATTTGCACTGTACATTCATCACAGGTCAGTTTGATGCTGGTCCCCAGTACTGGAGAATCACATTTGTTCCACATTACAAAATGTCAATGGTGTCTCTCCACATACATAAATAAAATGTAATGGCACTTCAGGGCATGCTCTGAAGGGCGGAGATTGTAGGTTGTTTGGTTGGACTCGATGATCTTAAGGGTCCTTTCCAACCGTGAAGATTCTGTGATTCTGTAATTTTCTCCTCTGTGTGATGTAAATGCTGCTAAATTTTCATTTTTAATATTTTGGAGGCTTTAATGCAAAAATGTCAAAATGTATTTTCTCATACCTTCCATCTTTTGTACATAATTCCTTTTACATACCTTTGGGAAAGTCTGTGAATTATGGAACTGTTCTTCCCCCAAGATAGAATATAAAAGCACAGAAGAGGGTTTCTAGAAAGTGTATAACTACTTGAGTGGTACTGAACACTTAATTTGGATGTATCTTCACTTCTCTCACTGATTTTTTTGTTTGTTTTTGTGTTGTGAGGTATGGTCAAATGGCATAATGTTCATACATAAGCTTTCGTGTAAGAAATACATTATACTACACAGGAACTATATATAGGGGATCACTAGTAGTTTTATAAATACATTAGGAGAATTTTGAATCATTGGAAAGAGAGATAGAAATAATAGATTTGCTAATTCTTTGTCTTTGAACATTCTAGCCAAGATCAGGTAACCTACCAGTACACACCTATGCAGTACTTGCTGTATCCCTACAAAACCACCACCAGTAATCCCTGCCTTATTGTCAGAAGAGAATTTTCAATGGAACTTGGAGAAAAATAATTGAAGTAGCTGTTCATAGAAAGATTACTCAGTTCCTCTTGATAAGAGTGTTGACATTTGCTTTGTAATGCAAACAGATGTTGGGTTTTAGCAGATATGTTTTGGGGTTGGGTGTGTTTTTGTTCGCTTTCAATAAAAAAGGAACTTTTAGAAGCCATTGTGAATTCTGCACAGAGGTATTAATTAGAAAACATAATTCTACCATTGTGCTTAATCAGAAAAAAAAAGAAATTTAAAGCTCAACAGAATAAAACATAAACTTTCCAAGAGATGTTTTGTGTTCCAGCTCATTAACACGCTGTCTCTGTTGGACAGCATTTTTTAAATACCATAAAAATTAATAGTGTATTTAAGAACTGCTTTATTGATGTGTTTCTTCGAATTCTAATTTAGACCTAGTGGTTAATTGTGCTGTCTCGATCATCAGAGCATATAGAAGTAGATACACCTCTTGGCTTCAAAATTTTCAGTTTCCACTTTAACTTTTTGACTTGGATGAAAATGCATTTTCTGGGTGAGGTAGAAAAGAAGATTTCAGTAGAGGTTGTTAGCTAATATGTAGCAGGAAGACCTCTTAGTCCTTCCAAGTTCAACAGAGCAGAAAAAATGTCAGCCTGATACATGACTAGGGTATTGAGAAAAAGACTGAAACGTCTTTGTGTTGTTGTTCCTGATAGACTCTTTCAAAACAACTAGATGTAAAATTGCTCATTTTGTGTCTGTTCTAATTTCTTCAAACTTTTTTTCCCCTTTGTAGAAAACTTTAAATTAATCAAAAATAGCAAAATGATTGAACTTCTTGTTAGTTTAGTTTGAGTAGTTTTCTTGATTTGGTAGTGGATCTGCTTTCTGCTTAGTACTTTTTTCTTCTTACAACATTTTGAAAATTTCTGCCTCATTCGCTTCCGCTCTTTGGCCATTATGAGTTCCTTTAGCTATTTTGTCCTCCATTCCCACTATAGGTTTTCTTTTATCTCAAATTTCTGAGCAGGTTTGGCAAAGTCACTGGGGCTGGCCAACTCTTTATTTCCTGCGTTTTTTCCATTGCTATCTCTTACCCTAAATTATGTGTATCAAGTATAGGTAATGATGACTACTTTCATGCATCCCACCATAATGCTTTAGCCTGAAATTATTTTTTCATACCATGTTAAAATAGATCACTGGAAGCTTCTCCTCTAACTAATTAGTCTTTTTCCACCTTCTGTATCATTATATGCTCTTCTGTCTAGATTTCGGCTGTTCCAGCTACTTAGATCTTCCATGAGGTGTATGGTCCCATGAACACAGGTCTCAGGAAAGGTCTTCCTCTGCCAGTTCATCAGAGGCAATGACTATCATGAAGTCAGCAGTGACACCTTCTGGAGTTTGTTCTTCTCACTTTTCTTAACCAAAGCATCTTTACAATCATAATCATATTTTCGATTTTGTGAACATAGTTCCCTAATACTTGTCAGCTGTTACAGTTAATATCTAAAGCAGTCAGTGCAGCATGCATCTGTTTTCTGATGCAGTCCTTAAATGATCTGTTGTTCCTTTGCAAGTTGACCTACACTAATTTTTCTTCTTAGGTAATCCACTGCAACCTACTCCCTTTCCGCTATTCTTCTCCTGGATGTTTTTCCCCCTCCTTTTTTCTTCCACAGGTACTTACTATTGGCATTTTTTCTGGTCTACAAGAACTAATGAACTTTACCTGTGACCTCACTAACATTTGCTTTCTGTTCTGAAGTTCCAGCCTGTGCTTTTCTCTCAGGTGGACTAGTTAACATTTGAATTTGATTGAACCTCTTTCTAGCATTTGGCTTGGGGTTTGCAGTTTCAGTTTCACACCTTATAAGAAATTGTACACCCAAAAACTTGGACACTTTTTTTCCAGGTATAATAGCCCATAAAATAAAAGATGCGGTAACTCTTCCCACAAAGCTTGCTTTTCTCATGTCCTTACAACAAGAGGGTTACAACAAAGCTAATACTGTTGTTCTTGTATTCGCATGGTACTATAACTTGGCAGTTTTCATAATGCTCTTGGTTTATGCAGCCTGGTGAAATAGCTCAATCACACTTGGCTACACTCTCATATTATGTGTAATGCAATCTGAAAGTGGATTGCTGCTGAAAAGTTGCATTCTCTTTCCGCCCCTTGCAGAACATTCCAACTTTGCATGAGATCTAATGATCGTATGACCTTAGGATAACTTGGATCCTCTTGCTGCTTTAACAGAAAATTATTGTCCACAAATTATTACTTTCCTATGAGGTTTGTTGATCTGGCTAGTCTTATGGCTACACTGTTTGCCATCAGCTAAGCAATGGAGTTTCAGGAGGATCATGCCTTTCAGAGACAGCCTGCAGATAAATGAGGTTAAATATGATAATAAAAATTTCATGTCTGTATTACTATTTCCTACAAAACACTGTCAGGCTTAGAGATAAAATGTTGAATTTACTGAAGTTTGGAGTAGAACCTACATTGACACAAGTGGGTATTACTATTTCATCTCCTTTTATGTTGAAACTGAAGGTAGCTTCAGCACCTTTCTTTGAGGCACAAAGAACTGTTTATTTAGTGAATTGTGATTCTTATCTTTGTAACTTCTTGTCTTACCTTTTTATGAAATCGTGCAAGTTCCATTTTTGACCATATATTGGTTTGTCTTTAGGTGCAAGAAGCACTGGTATCTAGAAATCTCACTTAATATATTAATTCTGGAATTTAAATATTTCTGGAAAAGTTCATTTGTGCAGAAAGGAGATAATGTGTCATACCAGTTTGATTTCTACAATAAGTACATGTTCTTTATGGCCTTTCTCTTGTCTCACTGGTTTTATTTTCTCGCTGCTTCTGCTGCATGTTTCACTGTTTCTTTACAGTTTTCCTCCAGTTTCAGCATTAGTCATAGCCTATCTGTAATTAATATGCGTGAGTTCCACAACCCACATCATGAGAAGCATAGAAGCATTACATATCCACCCTACTTGAATGCAAATCCTATGACATATTGGCAAAACAATGCCATATAGCAGGAAATCACAGGCAGCAGTACTGTAGGTTCATATCCTGCTGAGGGACCCTGGTACCGTGCACACACTGTTTTTCTTGCTGTAATCAAATGCCTTTAGCTTTGCCTGTTTTTCAGCATCCGTGCTTATCACTCTATTTCTCTTTTTACTACTTCACATCTTTCTGGTTTACTCCTATGAGATTATTGTGAGACAGGATGTCAGCTAGGCAATGGGTGAATTAGCAAAGACTGTTCTGAAAGTAGAGGCAGTATTATCAGTGAAATATAGAGCTCAGTGAGGGAGATCCGGCTAAATATAATTTAATGTTTCTGACACATCTGCTTCTTTCTAGCTCCAGTTTGAAACAAGCACTGAGAATTAGGGGATATTACATAGCTAAAACATGTTAATATGCTGGAAAATGTGCTGGTTTCTACTGCGAGATCATAACTGGTGTTGTCAAACATTTATCTCTTAGTTACCTTAAAGGATGTAAAATAGTGAGAGTGTTTGTTCTAGTAATGTTACATCTTCTGCTGTTCCCTCTCTTTCTCTCTGTATTTGCTAGTTTGTTTTTATTGTCTGTTTATTTGTTATGCTAGAGGTGATGCCCACTGCTAATTTGTTTTATGTAATTACTTTTTTCAGTTATTAGAATTCCTTCAAATAGTCAGACATATCCTCACAACCTGAAAATAAGCACTAAGTTTTATCATAAAAGAAAGCTCAATAGTTGGATTGCTTTTGAGAATTATTGTAGAAAATACCATGATCAAGACTTTTAATGGTGCTTTATTATTGAATGTTTGACAGATGTATAAAGTAAAAATAATTATAATGTTCTTCCACAGTTTTCACTGTCGATGCCTATAAAATTATGTGTATAGCTGTATCTAGTTTTAGTGCTAAGTTTACACCAGTTATTTTATTAAGGTTACCTGTCATCCACTCTTCTGCCAGTACAGCATATTAGCTAACATGAGTGTTAGATTTATTTGGAAAGAGCAAATTTACTGTCTTCATTACCTTTAATTAACTTGTTTTGTACCATATTCCAGGCAGATGCACAAGTACAATAATGATCTTAATTTTTGATTGCGTAAAATAGCTGTAGACATAGGCTCAAGATAGCGGGCTGTGATTAAAACACATCAATCAGTTGTAAACTGAGTTATCATCAGTAATACTGATGACTGAAGAGAGCACACTGATGCTGGATTAAGACCACTTGCATTTACAGTAACGACTATAATGAAAATGCTGGTTTAGTAGTAGTAGGTAATTTTCTTTGTTATTCCCATTCCCTATGCCTCCCCACTTCCCTTAATTGGAACTCTGTTTTTATGTAATCTTAGCTGACGCTATTTCTGACACTATCTTCTGCTACCATCGGCTTATTTTCTAGATGGGAAGTGATGGAGTTTTGCGCCTCAGTAGTTCTGCTCTAAATAATGAATTCTTCGCATACGCAGCACAAGGGTGGAAACAGCGATTGGCAGAAGGTAACTCTCTACTTGTTCTCAGATTTACCAAAGGTTAATTGTTTTTATGAAGAATGTCTCTGTTTCTACATTTGAGAGATACTTATAGAATAGAAAGTGTAATACACCAGTAATTCAACAAAAGGAAAATTGCTGATTCCATTTTGCATTTAGTGTACATTTTTACAGCTTGCTGTGGCAGCTTGTTTTGACAGTTTAAAGAAAAAAAAACCAAGCATTTTCATCACTTCCAGCCTTGGAAACATAAATGCATGCAACTAAATGCCACCAATATACTTTTGAAATACTGATATTATATGGTAAATTAAATCTTTCTATGTCACATTCACTTTTGTTTTTCATTATTTTCATTTGGAATTGTTGGATGACTGTAACAGAAATCGCTGTATGTCATCTTTGTATCTGTAATTTATAATTGCTCATCTTAAGCTAATCCTTGACAACTTTTATTCAATTTGTTAGTATTTGTTTTTTAGGAGAATTTACACCAGAAATGCAGCTGCGCATCAGACAAGAGATTGAAAAGGAAAAGAAAACAGAACCTTGGAAAGAAAAATTCTTTGAAAGGTTTTATGGTGAAAAGTAAGTATTGAAGCAAATAAAAGCATTTTTTAAATTTTTTTTTAGGAGCAAATGAAAATATAAATCTCTGCTTCACAGAGCACAGTCATATGCTGTAAAACTTAATAAAGCAGTTATCAAAGGCAATCATTGCCCAGTATAAGAAGTTGTGGATAGAATTATAGTGGTGTGTCTGCACTTGCATTACAATTACATTTGTGAAGGTTCATAACTCATCCATAAAAATTCATTCCAAGGAGAGCTTAAGACAGAAGGCCCAAGCGTGTGAGTATTTTCTAATTATCTTTTAAAAGATAGCGTTAGGGCAGTTCTCCCCTCCTGCAAAATAGAAATACAGCTTCTACAGACTAGAAGACCGGTAGAAATATTTCTGTAGTATGTTTTTATTTATTTTATTTTTCTAACCTAGTTGCAAAGTTTCTAAAATCAAGTAGTGTTTTTTATTGTTTGACTGAGATGACCCTTTGCTGGAGTAGAATATATGACATAGAAGAAATATTGGCTAGAGACAACTATAAGTGACAATGACTAGTCTAATTTTATAAGTGAAATGCAAAGGATATATAAATACCCTTATATGAATTAGATCATAACACTCCAGGTGCACAATGGGACAAGTCAGCACAATTTCATTGATGAAGATATGGAGATGGCATTCTGCAGCATCTGAAGATTCAGTTCTTCAGGTTTTTTTAAAATCAAAATTTAAGGAGAGTCATATCTTTTTAAAATTCAAAAATCTTCCATTTAAAAATTTCTTCAAAAAGTTAACACTTGTAATTACATCTCTGTTTTTAAAATTATTAAGTATTAAAAGTATTAATTTTTGTAAAGTATAAACTAATTCTTTAAAAGTTACTGATTTTTTTTTTTATTTATTCATTTTCAGGTGGGTTTTAATGGAATTTATGCATAATACTTAGCAGACAAAAATGCGCCATTGGGAACCATCCTCACATGAGATGCCTTAGTTTTGTTGTTATAAGTTTTTTACTTAGGAAGTCCAGGGCACAGGGAACCTTTCATATAAGTGATTAACGTACAGATTAAGGCATTAACTAAAGTGTTTCTGCAGTAACAGTGCTACTTCTCACAACCCACTGCCTTGGACCACTGGGAAATGTACTGAAAACAAGGCAGCAAATGGACAGATCCATTTTAATATTTTATTTTGCACATGCTTGCTAAGTGCTCTCTCCCAGTGAGAATACTATTTCTACACCACTTTATCTTTACATATAATGGAAATTCTAGGGTCTTAATATGGCAGACTTTCTTATTGTCAAGTGCTTAATTTCTTTGAGACCTCAGCGTAGTCCAGGTGTTGATGCCTTTAGTATCAAAAAATATTAATTAGGTTTTTCGATAAGGAACGTAATGGTTTTTCCTTATGCGCGTCAAGAGAAGAGTCGGTTACCAGCCTTTCATGAAGGAAAGGGCTATGTAAGGTATTGGCACAGGGCCTTCCACAAGAAATAGGAGCTTAGTACCAGCAAAGGATGAGCACTTCACTCTGAAGCCTATTCCTCAGTCACAAATGACTGTCACATGCACAGTGAATGATGCTCGTAATTTTACAGAGCCAGCAGTCCTGCCGTGCTAGCTGAATGCTGGACACTGTGATGGTTGGCAGATAATTGCTCAGTCTGCAGTGATACATGTCATTTGGCTTGATAGGTTCCTGACATCAACATTGTTATGCAAAATGTCATATTGCACATAATTTCCATGATGACTACAGTATTGAATCTGGTCCCCCCTGCTCTTTCCCCAGCTTGCATTGTTTCACTTGCATTCTTCTTCCTGGCTCTTACATAGGCAGATTCTACTTCTTCGTTGCTTGGCCAGATTTAAGTACTTTTTCTCATTATTTACTGACTAAATGGTAGCTTTTGCTATAGTTTCCACCTTGTGCAAGTTCTCTCACCTTTTTTCACTTTGGGTTTTAAACTTGCTTTGAGTATGACTAGGCTTTGTCTCTTTTCAGGTATGTTGATTCAAGTGAAGTAGCAGATTTTGAAAGCTTCCTGAGCTATTTCTCACATGCACTGTCTGCAAAATGGATCTCCCTTGCAGTCTAACTTGTTCACTTTACAGTCAATGTGGTATTTTTGCTCTGATTTCATCTGATTTAATCTTTTAATATTCCATAACTAAATTCAAGTTTCACCTTATACTTACAGAAGGACCATTAATAGATGCAGAATCTTTGTAAACTTTCCCAGTTCATGGCATTCAAAGGCTTTAGAGTACTTCTTCCATCTTGGCTCTACACATTATGTTTCTTGTGTTTGCTCTTATCTGTACTTAGGCTGTTTATCATGGGACTGTCAGTTGTAGTTTACTTCCATCCATTTATGATCTTTTTCCGCTTCCTTATGGTTGTTAATTTTTCGTCTCTCTGACTTGCTTTAAAAAACAAAAACTTCTTTCTGCAGTCATTTATCTAGGATCAGCTGATGCGTGTTGCCAAAAATCCACATTCTTCTGGCTTGTTGCCCCAGGATTGCAAGGGTTATACTCTATTGTCTCAGTATGTTATTTCTTTTCCCATGCTCGAGAGAGTTCCATGTCAGGATAGTACTGCCAGCTCACTAAATCAAAGCTTTAATTTTGGGTAGACCTTCTCTAAATTTTATTGCTGATTTAATCCTTCATTATTTTTTTTTTTATTATTATTTTCCCCGGTACTCATTATCACAGCACTAGAACATCAGCGTCCGTATATCTTTGAGTAGCTGTTGTGGTTTTTTTTTATTTGATGACTGACTGCCCTTACTTTATCAGCTCAGTCCTGTCCTTATCACTTTCACTGATGGCTATTTATTGTTGTCCTCGTATTTTTGTGCCATTTTGCAAACTTTGCGTGTCTTTTTCTTTAAGGAAGAAGACAGATCAGCTGTTTGTCTTGCAATCTGAGATTGCCTTAAACATGCTGATCTTGAGCCTTCTCTTTTTGAAAGCCTTTTTCTTCACTGCAGTATCTTCTTCAAGATAGTAGTATTTCCAATACTGCAAAAGATGGATTAAAATTCAGTACGTGTTCTGCTGGCCTTAATCCTGCATTATCTTATTTTTCTTACACTTCTTCCTCTTCAATATGTTACTAGAATGGGTGTATTTGTGTAGTGTCCGTGTGACAGTTGCATTCACCTTTATCCTGTCCTTCGTTCCTTTGCTGGTTTTCATTCCATAAAGATCAAGCAATATCTATTCGTGATGTAAGCCAGCTAGAGGAAATAGACCGCTGATTCAGTTTTCAGTAATGCAGTGGATTTCTTTCCCCTCCTCATTTTCCTGAGATAACTTTTCCTCATTTACACAAGGAATTTTAGAGGAAGTTACTCACCTAAACCTAGGTAAAATAAACTTTACTCACCTAAACTTAGACAGTATAGGGTATATATAGTCTATATAGAAGAAAGATACATCTTCAGAAATGCATTCAATGTGGGAGATGTAAATTTGGTGTTCTGAATTGCTCTCTAGAGAATCCTTCCTCAGCATATTGATGGCACAGGGAGACTTTGTGCATATTAAGTGACTAGTAGTAGGCAATGTTAATAATTACTCTGAGAGTGCTTTTTGAGGTACTAATTCCAGGCTGGGTTTTGCAGGTTTTTGGGTTTTCTGGGTGGTTTTTTTTTTTGGGCTTACAGCTGTCACTGTAATGCATCTACTCAGTATTTTTAAAATCTGCAGCCACAGATTTTGGTGTTTTACATGTTTATTCTGTACTTCCATGTACATGGGCCTTCGTGATCTCTGTATCCTCTGGCTGCACATTGACAAGTTTCTTGCTTCCATAATTTCTGAATATCTTTTATGCTCACTGATTTACATATTATTCTTTGTTTTCTGATTAAAATGAGAACAGAGATCAAACTTCTGTTAATTAGATTACAAGATCCTTAAGACCATGAAATTTCTTTTAAGGCTTCCAATCAAGCTTTTGTGTATTTTCTACTATTATGGAATTGCCGAGGTCCAAAGTCTGCTTGAAAAATCTTACTAAAGATGCTGAACACCTGTACTCCCACTGTCTTTAGAAGGAAATTAGGATGTCAGAGTGCATACATTTTTTAAAATAACCACATTTTCAGCCTTCAGCTTTTCTTTTGGTTTGTTGTGGGTTTTTTAATTCTGTTGAAGTAATAAAACTTTTTTAAGCTAATATTTTCAGGACCACAGGTAAGAAAATTTTCAGAAGAGACCTATGCGTAGGAATAGTTCCTTTGCATTCCATCCCTGAGAATGAATGCATAGTTTCTAAATATGTGTCTTTTTAGCTTCTTAAGAATGTTAAACTTCTTTTTAATTATAGTGGTATTGAATGAATAGCATATACGTAGATCTGTTTATTTAGAAATAGTTTTCATCTTAAATGAAGCATTTAGTTTGCTGAAAAAATGGAGCAAAACCACACAAGCTGTCAGCTGAGATCCTTAGAATTGACTCTGAGGCTGAAGTTGAGTTACTTTGATTTTCATAATAAATTTGAAATGACTATCAAATTACAAAACTGAAATACATGCTTTGCCTTATTAGTTTTAGGTGCAGCTTTTTAAGTGCAGCATTTAAGCCATATTGCTGGCTGTGTTCACCCTAAATGTAGTTGTATGAGGAAAAAAGGGATTTGCTTCAGAAGTGTTACCGATGGAAGAAGATATAGTTGTGTATTTTCTCTGCAATGCGTGCTGTATTAGTATCGCAGTATTGTGGTGGTATTTAAAAGCAAAACAAAACACACATTTAAACAGATTATGAGTAATGGTGAATCTGTGTAGCTTGCTTTTTTGTTTCATTGAAGTGCCAAATAGTTAAATAATGAATGATAGATTACTTACTTTAAAAAATATTTAGGTTTTTTAACACTGTAAGAAAATCTGGGTAGTTAGGTTTCCAAAATATATAAAACCATACATAAATTAGTCAGCCACCACTTAACCAAACCACTATTTTTAAATGGAAAATATGTCCTCTTTGTAAATAAAAGATGTGGGTGACAACGGCAATCCTGTTCCTTTATCACGTCTGTGATGAAAAGACCTTTTTAATTTGTGTGTTTTTATTTAGGTTGGGAATGTCAAGAGGAGAATCAATGAAACTCACTGCAGTGCAGAACAATGATGAAGATGAAAGCAGTTCTTTGTGTGGATCTTCTGGCACACCTGGTCCTTCTAAGCAAGCAACTTTTGAGGACCAAGAAGAGAAAGGCGCTAAAATTCCACCTTTGCCAGAGAGAGATTATTGTCCACCTCTTTGTAGTATGGAACAGGTTCCTGTCAAGGATCTAACCACAGAATCAGAGGATATACTGGTACCTGAAGAATCAATCATTCAGGAGGAGATTGCTGAAGAGGTTGAGACAAGTATTTGTGAATGCCAAGAGGAAAACCATAAACCAGAACATGAGTTTTCTGAGGAGTCAGTCAGTCCAGCTGGCACAAATGAAGAAACAGAGGCAGTACAGCTTGCAGACAGCACCGAGTCCTGTGTCATGATGAATGATGTAACTGATACTGTATCCCACATTGAAATTAAAGTGGAGTTGAAGTCTGAATGCCCTCAGGAGGAGATGTCAGTTGTGATAGATCAGCTGGAGGATTGCATATCACCAGCACGATCAGCTTCATCCTCAAACTCTGTCAGTGATACAGCAGAGAAAGATTCTGAGTCTGCAAAAGAGATAATTGCACCAGAAATGCAAAACGCTGCTCTGGAAGGCTCCTTGTTCACTGGTGGAGGCATTGCAGTGGATATGGAGCTTCAAAGTGACCCTGAGGAACAGTTGTCTGAGAATGCCTGTATTTCTGAAACTTCCTTTTCCTCTGGAAGTCCAGAGGGACCATGTGTTTGCATTGCTTCCCCTGGAGGAGACACTCAGTCAACTTCAGAGGAACCCTGTACTCCAGCGTCTCTTGAAACAGCTTGCTCGTCTGAAGTGTCCAGCACTGAAAACGTTGAAGGTGATATTCAGCAAAAGGCCAGTGATGAAAATTTGCACACACCTTTAATGTCAGAAATCTCTCCAATGTCCACCTCACCTGTAACTTCGGAAGCATCTCTGATGTCAAATTTACCTTTAACATCAGAGGCATCACCAGCTTCTAATTTACCTTTAACATCAGAAACATCTCCAATGTCTGATTTGCCTTTAACATCAGAAACATCTTCAATATCTTCTGTTCTTCTAACTTCTGAAACATCCGTAGCAAATAGTTTGCCTCTTCCATCAGAGACATCTCCAGTTTCTAATTCCCCAAGCAATGAAAGACTTATTCTGCAACAAAGGAAATCACCATGTTTGTTGGAAGACTCCCTTCCCACTTTGAAAGAAGAAAGCCCTGCCATTCCTAAGGTGGTTCAAGAAGAGAATCTTGTTGTTCAGCCAAAGCAACTTCAGAGTGCCCCTGAAAATATGAAAGTTGGTCCACTAACAATTATGCCTGATACTTCAGTATTGGAAGAGCCCCAAAGCAAAAACCTCAGTCATCAGCCGTGTAAGTCACATTCTGAAACTGAGAAATCCTACATTGCATCCATTCCAGAACACTCTCCTCCAGAGGTGATCAAAATTAAAAATCAAAGTGTTCAGCAAAGAGGTGACAAGAAAGGTACACTCTTGCCATCAGAGGTAGCTGTCTTATCAGAAGGATCAGTTGGCAAAAATATCGAATTGCTTCCATCAAAGCCACATGACAAACTATATACCTCATCTTTAGAGAAAGCTACGTTCTCTGAAGTGTGCAGAAGTAAATCTCACAAGCTAACAGGCAGCACCCAAAGCCGCCTAGAGAGTTCACATTCTTCCAAGTCATTAGAACCCACAAAATCACCTGAAGTGAGGAATGAAAGTAGAGACCCAGAGATCCCAAAGAGGAAAACAGCAGAACAGCACAGTTTTGGAATCTGCAAAGAGAAGAGAGCTAGAATAGATGATGATCAGCCTAACCGTAGTGCTTCATCAACGAGTCCATCTGATAAAGATCAGCCACCCAGAGAAGAACCCCGAGTTCCACCCCTTAAGGTAAAGTAATGAATCAACAGGCTGAATTGGAAATGAAAGGTTTATTATCTCCCTCCTACTGACTGCATGCAGACACAGCGCATGGTGTATTTTTCGTGAAAGTGTGAGGGGTGTTAGTACTGATGGTTTCACTTTACTATTACGTTCCTACCATGCCAAATTACTTCTGATATAAATATACCTGTAGTTCTGCAGTCAGGGTCTTTGCTACAAAATTGGCTTTGTGTGAGGGAAAGTTTTCCAGGATCTATGGCTTAATCTGATTCAAGAGCTTCCCCATTATTTAAATAGTCCTACTTGTTTTTCTAATTGCCCAACTGCATTATCCACTTGTTCTCCTGTGGGTGACTTCTCCAGCAAGCACAAATAGTAAATGTTACCGTAACCAATACTAAGAAAAACAACCGGTGCCTTAATCCAGCAAGAGAACCTAGAGTCTGAATAATTGGAGATCCCTTTGCAAGCCCAGGGCTTGGGGTAGGCTGAAGTAGAATTAATTGAAAACAGAGACCTGGCTATCAGGGGGAAGTGTCTAATTGATATATGTATAAATAGCTTTGTTAATGGCAAAGTAAAAAGTAGAATAGATACAACAGCTAAGCAAACACTTTTATGTGTATCATTCTGCTATGCAAGAAGGTAAATTCCGGGTGAAAGGTGGGGTTTTTTCCTAACAGAGGGTTCTATAGATTTAGTTATATATAGGCTCAGCATTTTTACCCTTTTGATTTTGTACATGATGACATCAGCCAAGTTTTAGATCCAATTTGCTGAACTTAAGCCATTGACTTCGCAATACTAGTTCCTGATTATTCAGAAATGCCCTTTTCTGCATTTATTTTTAACTGCTGCAATCACTGAACATTGTTAATATGGCCAGGAGGGCAAATAGGCTAACTGTTTTTATCACTAATGCAGCAGCGTATTTCAACTAATTTATTTTTATGATCAGTGATGCAACTGGAAGTTAGCCCATTCTGAGTTTAGTGATATTCTTTCATATTTGGAAGGTCTCTATCTAGCCTAGTACATTCTAATAATTCTCTAAGCACAAAGGAAAATGGATCGCTAAGGAATAAAAACAGGTCATGACTGCAATACTGAAAAAAATAATGAAGCACTTAGAGCTTTAGCAGTTCTGGTGATGCAAAGTGGAAACTGAAAAAAGTTGCTACTGAAACAAAAAACAAAGTGTTTTGAAGTAATTGTGAGTTTGTGATAGTCTTTAAAATATATTCATGTAAATGTTAAACCCTCACAATATTACGCATGTGCGTTTATTTATAAGCCAAAAATTTAACAGCTAGGAAAAGTGAGGTATTCCAGCCCTGCAGACCAGCATGGAGTTGTATGGTTACATAAATGGTTATATATTACATTACCATCTTACTATTGATTTCCACTGATGTCTTATGGAAAATCAGATGCTGTCAGTTTTGCACAGTCTTATCTGTTGAATCTCCCCGAAGCCTCCAGCCAGTGAATGAAAATACTGAAAAGTTGGCAAGCATTTCAAAAAATAATTTTGGACAATCAATTCTAGTTTGTTTTTTGTGTGACAAGTATTTGGCTCTTGGGTCTTCTGACCAACAAACTCCTATCCTTTGTTATTAAAAGAGGAAAAAGAACCCCAGTTATCCTAAATCATTCTGCTGTATGGCTCTCACTTTTTCTTCAAATATTATCTAGTTTTCTTCTTGGCTCCTTTCAAGGTAGAGTTCACAGCATTAGCCACTAAGTCCTATTACTGTGGACAGCCGGTAGACATGTGTCCCTTTTAAGAAATGGAAATGGTTTTTTGCCAACCTTTGGGTATTCTGAGAGTGTATGAGTTATGAAAGTGGTCCCAGGACTCTTAATCTCTAATCCTAAAAACAGATGTGCCTAAGTGGATACATACTCATAATTCCAGTGATTTTACAGGTTATTATTTTGCTTAAAGTTTTAGGTATTTAAAACTTTAATATTTGCATTTTTAATATCTGTAGGTTTGAGGATTTAGTTTTTGAAGTGCAGTAGTGTAGGAGGTATCCCAGGGATGTACTAAAGCAGGTCTTTTAAAATTGCAAGCGAGGAAGGGAAAGGCGTATCCTTTGATGATTCACTTCTTTTACACCACTACTCTAAAGTGCTCTATGCTATAACATGAAAAACACGCTCAGTGGAGACAACTGCTACATCCTATCTAAAGGCAAGATTGGTTGTCTGGTATATAAGGGAAAGACAGGCTGTTCCTAATGTCTTAGTCATTGGAGAACAAGGAGCAAAAGCACTACATGATCGTTATTTTTTCACACATTTCCAGCAAGTGCTTAGTTGTAGGCTCTTTTCCAGTATCATTGCACTAGGCTTGTTGACCTTCTCAGTTAAATACACTGCAGATAAAACAGGTCTGACAAATTGTATCAGATAAGCATCATGTTGTCATCCAGATCAATCTTTCTTCTTGTCAGAAGGATCAATGTGAGTAGGCTAATACAGGTGTCAGTTATTCATGCTGGAGAATGATAAAATACTGCAGTGTAAGTATCCTTAATTTATAGCATTTTTCTGTATAGCTGCACTGAACAGAAATTCCCTTCATTACCTTTCTCTGACCCCTTTAAGAGACTGCTGGTGATTTTAGTGAGTCGATGATCTCAATAAAATTATTGGTTTTTTTCTTCCTTTAGATTCAGCTTTCAAAAATTGGACCACCTTTCATCATCAAGAGCCAACCTGTTTCTAAACCAGAACCTCGAGTTTCCCCAAGTACATCAGTCAGCAGTGGGAGAAACACTGGGGCTAGAACTCTTGCAGATATCAAAGCAAGAGCTCAGCAAGCAAGAGCCCAAAGAGAAGCTGCAGCTGCAGCAGCCGTGGCAGCGGCTGCGAGCATAGTCTCTGGAGCAATGGGGACCCCATGCGAAGGTGGGAAGACAAGAACACTGGCACACATCAAGGAGCAAACAAAGGCCAAGCTATTTGCAAAGCATCAAGCCAGAGCTCATTTACTCCAGACTAATAAAGAGTCAAAGTCGCAGTTCAGCTCAAAGGAAAGTACCTCATCTCTGGAGATACCGACTTCTACTGACGCAAAGATTGAAGGTTCTACTGGTGTCATTATAGTTAATCCTAACTGCAGGTCCCCTAGCAACAAGTCTGCTCATCACCGTGAGACTACCACTTTATTGCAGCCATCACTGAACACAGCTACGTTACCAGAAACTGCTACTGAGATACCTGTGCACAGTTCTGATGAAAATGTACCTGTGCCACAATTGTGTGAGAAAATTATTTCATCTACCTCTACTGAAAGTAACAGTGTGCCAGTGCTTTATAATAAAAGTTCAGTCTCTGTGTCTGTTTGCAGCACTGCTATGTCTGGAGCAATTAAAGAACTTTCTTTTGCAAGTTCTGTTGATAAATCCTCTGTTTTAATGTCTGTTGACAGTGCAAACACAGCAGTTTCAGCTTGTAATATAAATATGCTGAAAACCATCCAAGGGGCTGATACTCCATGCATAACCGTTGGACCAAAATGTATTGATAACAGTAATGTACCAGTCTCCATAGACAATACGGTCTTATCAAATGCCATCGATGACAAAAGGTTGCCGATACCAAGTAGCAATGCGAATAACACAGTCTCCAGTCATTATGCCACTGTGCCAGCTTCATCTATTGCAAATAATTTGCCAAATCATCTCTCTGGTAGTTCTGTACTGATTCCCCCAGTGGGGACTACCAACAGATTTTCTTCTGATAAGATAGCCATAACTGGGTGTAACGAGCAAAGCCCTGTCTCCATTCACACTACCGCTAGGTCAGCTTTAAGTTGCAGTGAGGCCCTTGCAGTAGCAGATTCTGTTGCAAGGCCGCCCATTTCAATGTTTACTAGTAACATGGTGACAATAAGCTCTTATGATAACACTACTAAATTAAATGCTGATCTCTTAGAAAAAAGCTCTGGAGCACGAAACCGAATGGATCTCTCTGGTAAATCTCAGCCGGTGAGCTTTACACAAACTGTCATGAACAGGTCTATACCTTGCAAAGTCATTGTTGACCACACTACAAATCTGAATTCCAGTCTGTCACTTTCATCTTCTATTGAAAACGCGGAGAACAGCATTGACCTGCAGAGCAGACCTGTAAGGACAGAAGCTGCCTTACAAAGTATAGCCTGTCCCCAGGTGTCTGTCATAAGCAGGCCTGAAGTGGTCTCTAATGAAAGCCTTGAGCACAATTCCAGCTTTATCACCATTACAGCAAAGCAAGACAGCAAGAACTTGCAGGCAGGTTGTTCAAGTCTTCGAGAAGTGCCTCTTGCTCCTCAAGATAAGTTAATTGAGGTGGTTACTCCCAGCCAAGGTTTTGCTGAGCAATTAAGAGGTCCTTCAGCATTTAAAAATGAAGCAGATGCTGCCTGTGCCAATCAGTATAACACTAACAATAGAATTTGTTGGCATGATGAAGAGGCAATGAGTACAGACCAGCCAGTGGTCAGCCATCTTAACTCCGGTAAGCATAAGGAATACACAGAGCAAAACTGCTTAAAAAATGTCAAAACCGAACCTTCCAGTTACACACAAATGTCAGAACTGCAATCCAGGAGTCTTTTGACGAGCATTGCTGTTCCTGTTAAATCAGAAACTAATGAGTCTGACAAGTGCTTCAGGATGGACACCGAAGATTTTACAGGACCTGAAATGCCTGCCCAGACCGGGGAAATAGCCACGAGTGCGCAGCCGCCGCAGGCCTCCAAGACATCCATCGCGGACTCCATGGAAGACTCCCTGTCCCTGACGACAGAAACCCTAAAGAGAGTTACCAGTGCCGGGGGCTCTAGCTGTCGCTTGTCGTCAGTGGAGGCCAACAATCCTTTAGTGACACAGTTACTGCAAGGGAATCTGCCTTTAGAGAAAGTGCTGCCGCAGCCCAGATCAGGAGCCAAACTAGAAATTAACAGGCTTCCCTTGCCTTTGCAAACTACCTCAGTATGTAAAACAGCAGTGTCCGAGAGAAATATTGTTGAACATCCTTCCAACTCTCCTAATCCAGATGGTAAAGGATTTACCGCAGGCAGCATAGCCCCACTCCAAATCAGAAAGCGTGAAAACCATCCGAAAAAGAGGATGGCCAGGACTGTAGGGGAACACGCTCAAATTAAATGTGAGCCTGGGAAGGTGTCAATGGACACAGATGTTAAAGTGGCTCCTTGTGTAATTAGTTCCAGCATGAATCAGCTAGGGCATGGTCAGTCATTTAAGCAGGAGTGGCTGAACAAACACGCCATTCAGAGCCGAATCGCTCACAGCCCAGAGATCAAGCAGCAGAAGAGGCCTTTGCCTTCATGCAGTTTCCAGCAGAGCTTATTTCACATTGATAAAAATGGCAGCTTTCACGCAGAAGCTAGTACCTCACATAGACAGCATTTTTACCAAATGTCCATGGCTGCGAGAGGCCCCATTCCTACGGCAGCTTTGTTGCAAACTACTTCAAAAGGCCCACCTGGCTGCAACGCATTTGCTTTTAGCAGACACCTGGAACAGAAGGGCTTGGGAGATGTGAATATTTCTACAGCAGCTCACCAGCTGAGGCTAGGAAGTGTGTTTTCCCCTAATATTCAAATTAAGGAAGGTGATGACATTGCCAGTGCCTCTCAGACTCTGCAGAGTAAAACATTAGTGCATCCCCCTCCTCCCCCTCCTCCCCTGCCGCCTCCTCCCCCCCCTCACCCAAATGCAGAAGTCCCCTCTGATCAAAAACAACCGACAGTCACTATGGAAACCACTAAAAGACTTAGTTGGCCTCAGCCAGCAAGCATCTGTAGCAATATAAAATCTGAACCTATTTCTTTTGAGGAAGGTTTAAGCAGCAGCTGCGAACTGGGCATGAAACAAGCTTCCTATGATCAGAACGAAGTGAAAGAACAGTTAAAAGCGTTTGCATTAAAAAATGCAGATTTCTCTTCCTATTTACTTTCTGAGCCACAAAAGCCTTTTACCCAACTTGCTGCTCAGAAAATACAGACGCAGCACCCACCGCAGCAGCCGCAGCAGCCACAGCAGCAGCTCTGTGGAAATTACCCAACGATACACTTTGGTAGCACAAGCTTCAAAAGGGCAGCATCTGCGATTGAGAAGTCGATTGGGATTTTAGGAAGTGGCTCGAACACTGCCACGGGCCTGTCTAACCAGAACGCGCAGATCCCGCTTCAGAAATTTGCTGACAGTAGCAATGCCGATGAACTGGAACTGAAATGCTCTTGCAGGCTGAAAGCCATGATCGTGTGCAAGGGCTGCGGAGCCTTCTGTCACGACGACTGCATAGGGCCTTCCAAACTGTGTGTAGCTTGTCTGGTTGTACGGTAGGAAATGAATCAAAGATGCAGTATCCCTTATCAGCGTGGGAGAGCAGGACAAAGGAACGGAGAAATTGGAACAGTTTAGGCCACTAATGGTTTGCAATTAGTTGATTTATTTTGTTTATTTTTTTTTTGAGGAAACCGGTAGAAGTAGTTTAAAAACAAAATAGCCTTGTTACTGCAGCTTCTATGATCTGTCTTGCTGTGCTAAAAAAAAAGGCATTAATGCATGTCATTCGTAGCTTCTATTTATTTGCACAAAGTGCAGCACATTTTTTCTCCACTTTTTGATAACCGATACAAGCTGCAGGTTGAAGATGAGTGGAAGAATAGCTCTGCAAGAAGTGGAGTAACTATGCAGAATAGTGACTGTTTTGAGTGGGGTAGTGGCAAGGTGCGGGGTATTGGCCATCCTAGCTTCTAAGTTTGCAGTTTTTCTGCTGACAGGATTGTCTTCTTCAGTTGACTTTCACTGTCGAGGGCTAAAATACAGTCACTTCACCTAGCAAAAAATAAGGGAGGGATTTAGATTGTTAGAGGAGTTTCCTTACATGCCCGCCAGGGACCATGGAATTCAAATCTTGCTCCTCATATCTTCTTGTTGATTCCTCGAGAAAGATTCGTATATGCGATGGGTTAGTGGGACCAACACTGGAATCACATTGGCTTCAGTAGAGTCTGGAGAAAGTGACTTCTGTACTGGGAATTAGAAACCTGTTTTCTCTTCTTGTTTCCCACTCACATATTCTTTATTTGTATTTTTCTCTAATCTTTCCACTCGTTTTGTCAGTCCCAAATATATATATAAGGTCAGCCTTATGTAATAGGTTCTGGATGTTTTAGCCTTTCCGTGGCCTAAAAATCATGCATTCGTATGGTGAATGAATAAGGAAAGATTCTAATTGTGTATTGGTTGAATATTAGGTTATCAGTTGTTTTTCCTCTTATGTGAGTTACTCTATTTTAAACAACATCTCAGAGTTTTGCCACTTAAAGTAATTCTTAGACTTATTTACAACACTGACTTTTTTTCTCAAAGGAATCCAGACCCCTTACTCTACCTTTTAGAAATTTTTGCAAGGGATACTGCATCTTTAAAGTAATCTTCAGTATTTATCCAGTACTGTATTTACATTTAGGACTATAGCCGCATTCCAAATGCGCTAGCCACCGTAACAGCAGAGAAGAAAAATGATACTTTTGGGGCCCTATTCACCTAAAAGGAAAATACTATAAAGGGATAAAGCACATGCAGTTGCTGGGGAGATGAAAATACCTTGGGTTTTTTTACTCCCACTTCAAGAACACAAAGTGTGGAGTGCAAGTCATCCATCTGCCAATATGTGGTTGGGTCTGCCCAAATGTCAGCATCAGAAAGAAATGTTATTTTTACCATTACAGTAGAACCTCACTAATCCAAAGACCTTACAGTCTGCTGAAGAAAACTGATTTTCCTTCCACAGTTCTCAGAGAGCAATGTAGTACGAATGTGTGAGATGTAACACTGCTTGGATTTCGTGGTGCAATTTACTGTTGCATTCTGAAACATTAGTGTGAATGATAGAACTACATTAAGGAAATAAAAAGTATACCGCGTTTTACACTATACCTTTTCTATATGGTGTTTGTTTGCATACTTATTCATAAGCTCTAACTGGATTCCCTGACATGGGTGCATATTAGTGAGGTTCTATTGAATAGAGGAACCACATTTATTTTCTTGTGGGACCATTTTCACAAACATGATAAATGCCATTTATTGTCTTAAAAGTGAGCTGGAATATCTACAATGTACATTCCTGTCACAGGAAGCTCTATGGTGCACCTTGATGTTCTCTTTTATTGTAATTAGCAACATATCGATATTATTTTTGACACTGTGTGGTACAAAGGCCATTTATAATTACACTAACAAATTTGTTGCTGATACAATAATATATTTTTTCTATACAAAAGTGCTCCTTAATATGACATGTGAGTTAAGAAATGGCTTCTCAGCACTTTCAGGTCTTCTGGTAGGAAAATAAGCCAGCCAAGCAAAAATCTAAAAGTAACCACATGAAAATTAGCATCCAGTGCTATGCCCGCTGCTGGCAAAACAGTGACTGGAAAATACTCATGAGTAAGCATGAGTGGAGTCAGCTCGTGCATATAAAATACATATTTGAGGAGCCTTTGTATTGGAATTGTATTGCATCGTATTTGTCCTTGGTAGAGGTAGGATACTTCTATTTAAAAAAAAGAGAGCAACCAGTCTTAGACTTCTAATAACCTGTGTTTGTATAAGCCTGCTGGGAATCCTTATTTCTAGCTCAGGTTTTCCTGTCCACAGCACATAAGTCAATATTTGTTTGTACTTGCATCTTGAAATACTTCTTGTATTGACTGACATAATATAGAAATAAATTCCAGCCACAAAATAGTTTTACTTTGTTCAAAGGATAAGAGTGTGACTAATGTGGTAGGTAACTCATTCACGTCACATTGTCATTTTTGTATCAGGATTGCAACTTGCATGTGTGAGGTCATGATAAAATGTTATTTAAAATGGCGTTAGACTGGATGGTGCTATGTTGTATTACAAAACTGACCAAACTCTTCCATAGTGCAGTTCCACTCCTTCTGTTCTTGAGTCGTTGGAGCTGCACCAGGCATAAACTTGACCAATATGTTAGCCAACAGTCGTGAAGTGTTGTTGCAGATGATAGTTTTTTAGGGTATTAAAACACTCAAAAGCAACTGTGGTGACATAGGAGCCTGACTGAATCCCAGTGGGACTGAAAACCTTACTTGGATTCTGGTAGCACACAAATACTTGGGGAAGAGTGAGCCTTGGTCTTCAATAAGAACACAATCACATTTAGAGGTTAATTTTGAATGACTTCTTTTTTTGTTTCATTGTCCAGGTTTCAGGCCCAATGTCATTGTGTTTTCTAATGACCATACAGTTTGCACCGTGGGGTGTTAATAGTTTATGCACTGAAAAGTGGTGGAAGAATTGCTTAAGAACACACTGCTCTGTGTTTGCGTGTGCGTACGTATGTGTCCCAATGTCCAGCATGTATAATTTACCTTTTTTTTTCTTTTCTTTTGAATCTCCAAAATTGTTCCCCTACTCCTACCCCTGGAGCAGCACTTTTGGGTGAGAGGGAGAAACATTCTTTTTTTTCTTTCCTCCCTCATTATTGTTTTAATTGCATACCTGTGAGATATGCAGATAATGTTAGGGCATTTGCAGTGTGTGTGTGTTTGTGTGTTTCTGTTCTGAACTAATTTTCCAAGCAGAAATTCCCTTTGAAATAATGTTTAAAAAGAAATAATTAAGAAATGGTGAACTGGATGCTCCCTGTTTGCATTTTATTTATCTGCTGAGGTCTAGTACGTGAAATAGTGTTTAAAGACAAAAATCGAGGTTGAGCCATAAAGCAAAAGGTGTATTCTCTGTACTATATACTTTCTTCTTGAGGGTGGTGCATGTTGTCAGGGTAAGCTACAGAACGTGCAGGTGGTTTTTCAGGGCCCTGCAATTCCTTGCACAGTTTTGAAGCTGGTGCATATGGTGCTTTATAATGCAATTTCTGAAGTAAAATTACCTTATGCTGCACCCCCTTCCCCTTATAAACACACGCACAATTTCAGAATCGGTATTGTAGCCTCTGGTTTAGCAGTTTCTCCAAGGTGTGGTGAAGTACCAGGATAAAAACTCAAGATGAGCTGAGAAGCGTCACCGAAAGGGATCATTTTAGCTGACACGCGTGAACGGCCCTGCTCTGAGCACTGAATGGCTTCTGCAGTCTCCTGGCAGCAGCGCAGTGCCTCGTGGCTCTGCAGAACACTGGGGGGGCAAGCAGCAAAATATTCAGTGGATTTATCATGGACCCGTGTGGCTAAATGTTTCTGAATCTATGAAATCCTGTCGTCTTCGGTCATCATGCTTTGTCACTGTAAAACCAACGAAAAGAAAAAAGAAAAAAAAAAAAAAAGCATTTTTTAGTCTAATTTAAGGAGCTGCTTCTTTTATAGCACATAATATTTCGCTTTGTACTATATTTGATAGTTAAAGAATAATTTAGTCCGTAGAATAACTTTGTTGTATTTGTACTGTTCATGAATGTTACAAGAAAAGTGC
Source organism: Larus michahellis (assembly GCF_964199755.1). Taxonomy (NCBI): domain Eukaryota; kingdom Metazoa; phylum Chordata; class Aves; order Charadriiformes; family Laridae; genus Larus; species Larus michahellis. The sequence goes on from NC_133897.1 coordinate 122,762,834, forward strand.
TTTACTTTGTTGCCATAATTCTCTTGTACTGCTGTAAAATATTTTTTCTGCTTTACGGAAACTTAACTCGATTCACATTTTCAGTACAGGGTTTTTTGTGTGTATGTATTATTATTATTTTTTCTTGTCAGTATTCTGAATGTTTACATCTGTTCGACATTAGCCATTCTATGCCTTTGTAGGGCAGTATTACTCCTGCAGTATAACAGCGATGTGAAATCCACTCGTACCTAACATGCATGAGAAATACAGATTTACTGGGGAGATCCCTAACGTGCATAGATGTTTTTTTCTATCTGCATTCGGTGAAGTAGATAAATACCCTCCTTCAGTCCTCTACCAAAGAAAATATTATTCCCACAGGACAAGCTCGGAAGGTGGTTCTCTGAATCTTCAGAAGGGGGTGTAGTTGGTTTCAGCGGGATTGCTACAGTTTAATGCTGTTATGCTTTGCTTCGTTACCCCACCAGACGTGACTGGGTGAAACAAGCATTTTAGCAATTTTTTTGGTTCGAGACAGTGTTTTGTTTAGAATTCAGGGATCATGCTTTCTTTAATGGTGCTGTTTGTTTGGTTTTTTTTTTTAAGAAAACAACATTTTGTTGCCTACAGAAATGACCATTCACAAAACCATAAATTAAAATAATTTGTCTTCATAACTTCTCTCTTCTCCCTTTCCTTTTCCCCTTCCCTATGCCTTGAAAATAACAACTTGGACTTCAATATTAAAATATTCCGAAAAAAAAAATAAAGAGATGAAATAATACTTGTCATTTGTTTATTTATTTTACGTTCAGTGCCTTAGGCGGGAGATCCTGCTTGTGCACATCCTTTGTATGTACAGGTTGGTGAAATAGAAATGTGAGGAAAATTGGTCCTTTGACAAAGATTTTTAAATGACGATGTAAGACATAGTCTGAATGACTTCTGATGTAACTCAAATACTAATCATCTTATACTAGTAGAATAAAACTAGGTGTTGTATAATAAGTTGTTGTAAGTAGAATAGTCTGTGGATGAAAGTGATTATACTGCTTTCGGTAGGTAATGCCGGGTGTATTTCAGTACTTTGCCTCCATCTGCAACCCCGTCCAGAACGTGCTTAACACCAACAACAATCCAGGCATACACCTCCTTTATTTCTCATTCCCACAGCAGAAGAAATTAGATGTCCATGGCACCCAAAAGGCAACCAGTCCAAGTTATACTCTTCAAATCAGTTATCTTTTGAAGTCTGGAAGGCCTTCCTGAAATGGAAATTCAGTAGCCATTATATTAAAAATTTAAAAAAAAAAAAGGGTTTTCATCATTTTACCCTGCAAAGAGAGGTTCGAGTACTGGTGGTTAGGGTGTGAGTGTTAGAGGGGGGGCAACAAATAGCTTTTTCATAGGCCTGCTCAGAAATACCAGAACAACGCCTCCTAAACACCATCTTTTGTCTATCTTCCAGTCATTATTATTATTATTTCAGCTGTGGAACCATCTGAGGGTCTTGTTAGCAGCAAGTGGCAGCCCCTTCTGCCAAAATCTGTCCAAATCCAGAAAGAATATGGTGCCACCCTATGCACTTTATAATCCAATGACCTTTTTTTTCATATCCAGCACCTGGCAAACTCTCTCAGCTAGTACTGTCATGCAGATTATTTAACTTGTTAAGTTCTGCTTAGATATTTGTCTTTGCGTGGGGCTGTACAAAGTCAGGGACCAGCTCTGCTTCTGGCAGCAATAACTTTTCAAGCTAATTCCTTTTCACAAGCTTTCATCTAAGCAATGGAATGCAAATCAATTTGTTAAATCTGTACTACCTAAATACTGACTTTTGCCCTTTTCCTTCTTTTTTCTTTTTAAAACCTGTAAAATATTTCTGCACATTTTTATTCTGTCTTAAAAAATAAATATTTGACTTTTGAGCAGGGATTGCTAAGGACCTTATAAGTATTAATAAATTAAGCCTTGTCCTTTTTTTTACGTCCATGTGCTCTCCTTAGGTCAGCCCAGACTTAGGGAATGAGTTCAGCCAGCAGATGGCATCAGGAGAGAACAGGCTGCTGCGGTCTCGCTCTCTTCAGTTTTCCTGTCCCTCAGCAAAAGCACACGGCACGGAGAAAACCAACCGCGAAAACACAGGGTTTCTGGGTTTGTCTTTCTTCAGTGCGGAGCTTTAGTTGTGGTGCAAACAAGCCCTCCTTCTCCCCCGGCCCTGGGACTTGGCCTTCAATAGAAATGATGCCCTGAAGCTCACATCATCCTTCCCTGCACTTGGCAACTTTGGCAACATCTGAAAGCACTGTCTGAGTTGTGCAGTCCATGGAAGTGAAATACTGATACACTGGAAAAAATTCTTCCTCAGGCCAGAGCCAGGGCATTTTTTATTTATTTTTTTTCTCGCTGTTTCCTTTTCCACTGGTGGATGAAAAGAGACAGCAACACAGCCTTTGGTATCAAGGCGCTTTTCACAAATGAAGGCTTTATCGCTGCTTGGTGTGCAGAGGGTGTGCTGTTACCGCCTTTGTCGGATGACATGGCTTGTAGTCGAAGGGCCACCAAATAGCAATACCTTTGTGCACCACTGCCTTGGAGACAGCTTTCCATGATAAGGAAAGTAGATGGAGTCACAGGCACTGATACCTGCTTGTGGAGACAGAGTACGTTATTAGTACAGCTTTTTTTTGTTTTATGGAAACTGAGCTAGACATAGATATAAAGCAGCATTTTTTGAGATAATTCAGGCACCTGGACACTGGTACTCTACAAATACATAGCAGACACTGATGAGAGGACTTTGTGATATCTTGTTTGAATGACAGTTGTTTAAGTATTGAAAGTTCACGCGCTCAACCTATTGTGCCTATTGACTCACCAGCAGTGATCAAACCAACAGTTATTTCACAAGTCCATGGGGAAAAAATACCTGGAATGTACTTTAGGGAAGCTGATGACACCCTTAATAAAAGGGAATTTCTGTGTACAGGTCACCTTTCTAAAGCCCTTCTGTTCTATGTCCTTTGTCCTGGTCTCGTAGTCTTCAGAGCCTTATCTCCGTGTCTTTCTAAGAAAAAGATGAGAGTTTTCTTCCAGTATCCCTGAGCATCCTCATGCATATACAACTAGGGCAGAGAACAGTTTAAGATCCCAGATAGAAAAAGCACATCTGAAAATCAACTGAATATATTGGATATAATTGACTTCTGTTAATAAGAAATCTTGCTATGGTGAATAAATAAATTACTATTGACATTCATACAAAGAAGGAGACACTTTTTTTCTTTTAGAAAATATTGGGCCTTGCTATAAATGCTCTTATTTGCTCCTGATTCTTTCCCAGCTGCTCAGATCCATCCTGCAAATCATGTTTTCATGCCCCCTGATTGTGAAGTCTCAGCCCAGCATCCATCAGGCAGAACCTTTGCTGGCGATGTGTGCGTTTCTGGTTTTTAAAGGAGCAAATCTGGGGGATGGTGGGAACGCTTGTACGCAGTGCCTCACCCTTCGCTCACTCACTTATGCACTGTGCAGCATGGGATCTATCCTTTGGGGAAAAGAATAAAATTAGCTGTGAAAATGCAATAAACCTAACATAGATTCCTTGCCTTCCTTTGGGTTATTGAGTGGAAAAGTCCAAGCCTCCGATTTTTTCATGAGCGTGAGCAGGAGCTGACCCGTAGCAGCCAGAATAGACCGTAGCCCTGGGTTCCATCCAGAAGTGAGCATTTACAGTTCAGCAACTCCAAATAAATGTCCTCAGAGCCTTAGGAAAATGCAGCCAGCAAAGATAGTGTGTCACTGAAAGAAGCATGGATAAGGAGAGAGTCAGCATAAGACTGGTGAAAAAGAAGTTTAGTTATGTTTTTAGCACAAGTGATTCTGCCAACTGGTTTAAAATTTTAGTACCTATATAGAATTGCAAATATTGAGAGCATCTTTCATGGCTCTAAATTGGGAGAGAAATTTAAATATTGAAGGAAAAACAGATCTGCAGCTTGTTGGTAGTATAAAATTACAAAACTTGATGGCTAGGTTCTTAAAAATGGCTGTTTGAAGGTATTTTATAATATTTCTGGTTAGGAAATTTAAAAGTTACTGTGTGCTCAGCATTTTTCAAATTCAGGGTCTTTGTTTTGGTTTCCTATAATAAGAATTTCAGGGCCTTTAGTTTCCTGGTTCTAAAATTCCTTGCTTCTGTTGCCGGGCAAGTCTGATTTATCTTCTTCGCTGTGTAAGACAGTTTCAAAAGTAATCTAGAAATACGTTCAGTATCACCTATTTCTGTTACGTAAAAGTCATGCTACCTAGAGCAGAATTAATCTGGGTGGGGAAAATGTGCATGTGTCTTTTAGATTCCTTTAAAATCAAATGCAAAGGCAGGGAAAACAGCTGTGTGATTCAAGGGACTTCGTAGAGTGTTACTGGACTTGAGGAACTGACCTGCTCCATTCTGCATCTTCTAAATTTTCAGAGAAATAATATCAAGATCTTTATGAAGTGCGTAGGTGACGGTAAAGAGGAATGATATGTACGCTAGTGCCAATGGTACTTGAATATTTAATAAAAAAGGATTTATAGAGACTTAGGCAAAAAATGAAATAATGCTTTGGAGGAATAGAAAAAAGTATGTGTGAGGTGTCAGTCAAAAGGGGTTCATCTCTGGCATCTGATGATTGCGATGTGGTTAAAAAAAATATTATATTTAAGGACTGCGAAGGAGAGTAAGGCATTAGGAAAGTGGGCTATGAAGTACGCTTAAATCACGATTAAATATTAGGGTATTCCTGGTGCTGCAAAAAAAAAGGCTGATTTTGTTCATATGTTATAGAATCTGAAACATAGGATTGCCGGGTATCTGAAGGCCAACTTGTCCCTGCTGTCCCCCCGTGAGCTCAGGCTGCTGCTGAGGCTGCTGTGCCTCAGCCGCTCTGCAGGGCCTCCCGACGCGCACACGGTTTGGTTCAGCACTTCACTGTTCTTACAATTTGACAGCTTATCCAAATATTTAACCCAAATCTTCCTTGCTGCTGTTTAAGCCCATTCAGTCTTATCTACACTTCACAGACACTGAAAATAACTTTTTCCTTTCCTCTTTCCAGCAGTCTATTAGATAGTTAGGCAGTTAATTTGTCTCTCTTGGTTTTCCATTGTTTAAGCTAAACAATCCTAATATTCAGCCTTTCTTTATAGGTCATGTTTTCCAACCTCTTACCATTTTCATTGATCTTCTGTGGACTGTCTCCAGTTAGTTCAAATTCTTTTTTGCTGTTCAGTTCCCGAGAGTGAATATCTTATCTTGGCTGGGGCTGAGCCGAGGGGCAGGACTGATTTGCATTCCTGAGAGGCAGAAATTATGCTCCTGTGTCCCAGAACAGTGTTTGGTTTGTCCACAGCCTGTTTGACTCATGCCCAGGCTGGTCCCAGTAACCCCTGCATCTTTCCCAGTAAAAAAGCTTCTAGCTGCTTCTTCCCCATCCTGTGTTTGAACACTTAATTGCTTCTAAGTGTAGAACGTTCTATTTATCAGTGCTTAGTGCTATCCTAAGCTTTTAAGTCACAACCTGAGTTTGTTAAGATCATCTTAAATTCCGATCTTATCCACCAACGAGCTAACAGTAGTTCCCAGGTAGGTATCATCTGCAAGTTCAGGAAACAGGACCACAGTATCACAGGATAATTCCCGTCGGAAGGGCCCTCAGTCAGTCATTGAGCCCAGTCTCCCGCTCCGAACTCACTGTCCTGTCACCCATCCCTTTAACCAAAATGCTGTAAGGAACTGGAGCCGTGCCAGAAGTGACTCCTATGGTTGCCACTACAGCTGCATGAGGATGGTTTTCCACTCACTTTTGACTAACTTGGTAACAGTTTGGTCTAGACCGTATTTTTCCAGTTTCCTTATGAAAATGTCATGGAAGTAGTGCTAAAAGCTTTACTGAAATCAAGATGTGACATCTACTGCTCCTCAGTCCACGGTGCCTGTTACTCTGTCATGGAAGGAAGTTAGACTGGGGTGACCCAGCTTCTTCTTGACAGATTCACGTTGACCGTAGCTGGTTTATTTTTTATCTCTGCGTGTGCTTATAAACCATTAGCTTGTGCTAGCATTTTTCCAGACAGTGAAATGAAGCTGATGATACCAATTCCCTTGACTCCTCTTGAAATCTAGGTGGTTATTGTGTTTGTCCTCCCCCAGTCTTCCTTGCATTACTCATTTTCACGAGTTCTGGAAGATAACTCCTGACAGCCCTGTGACTGAACCAGCCACACCTTCCAATGACGTCCCTTATGCCCATGTCATTTTAAAACATACAGCTCATACAAGCGCTCTCTAACCTATTCAAGGCTGAGATGGTACCCTTTTGTCTCTGGTACCAATTATGTTAATTATCTGATTACAGTCAACCTTTTTAGGGATGCCTTTCCTTCTCCGTTAAGTAGCTGACCAACTGCTACCTTGGTGTTCCTCCTACTGCTGATGTATTTCAAGAGTGACTTCTTTGTTGATTTGAATGTCCTTTGTGCTTGGCCTTTCTGATTTCACCCTTGCGTGCTTGTACTACAGGTTGGCATTTTCTGTGCACTACCTTTGCTCGAGGAAAGAAGTGCTCATGAAGAGGAAGTGTTATTGAAAGTTGTCCTCTGGCTATAGTTATCCCTTCTCTGCAGCAAAATCGACTTACTTCTTCAAAACTTTGGTTGAACCGAAAAAGAAACACAAGAAAAATCTCTGGACAATCCAAGCCCACAAAGTAATTTTAAATTCAATATTAAAAAACCTACCAACTGGTATTAAGAAGTTCTAAAAGTTAAAAGATCAAATGGGTTTCAAGGTCTTCAAGATCAATGATATACAATATACAAGAGGTGAACTATGGCATTAAGATCCTAAAGACACGTTATGAAGAAAACAGTTCTTTGACACAGCATGTGTTTTTGTCAAGCTAAAGCTAGTCCTGAAACAAAAAGAAAGGTCCATAGTGAATGTCAGAAAATGAACCGAAATACTAACTATAGTAAAACAATAAAGTAATAATAAGCATAATATCTCTATAGTTCAAAAACTAGAGAATCTAATAGATTAAATCCCTTTTAGACATTGTACAAAAATATGTATTTCAAAGGACTAGTTCACCTGTCATAAGCAGTGAATTAAAATTAGCTGCACTTTCTTACTTTGCTACACATTTTGCAGAATTTAGTATTTTTTAACTGATTTTCTGTGGCTATGCAGCTTGTAGTTTTTTGCTCCGGTGTTAAAAAGTGTAAATGAGGTACCAGTTCACAAATATAGGAACAACTGAATGTTTGTTTTACCTGCATAAAGATGTCTACCACTTGTCAAGGAGCAAGAAATTATTTCCTCTAACCTTAATATATGGTTTTGGGCCATCTCGTGCAGAGGCATTACAAGCATTTCATTGCACGAAATGAAAACTCTTGATTGTTGGACAGTCATATTCAAAGCACATACCCAGAAAAGAAAGAAACCCAATGGCATCATTAATGTTTTGATTTTTTTTTTTTCCTTAGAATAGATTGAGATTTGTTTGGAACTGACATGCATATGCAGAAGGACCCCAAATCCGAACATCCAGCCAAAGTGCAGCAAAACCCATACTGCCGCTGCCGCTATCAGCCCGGTGCAGTAATGCCCCCCTGTCACTTCGCCAAGAAGCGGCTGTTGCGGAAAATAAATAAATTCTCTATCATTCTACCGAGCAGGACAGGTCTCAGCTTTAGCAGATGCAGGAGTGTAAAAGAAAAAAATGCTAATCAGACATTTAGAAAAGTAAACACTCCTTGTTTCTGCCTCAAAAGTGATCCTTCTGCTGGTTGATACAAAATGTTATTAAAGAGTATGGGGTTCATACACGCGGATTTTCTTATCTTGAAGACTGATGGCATAGAGAAGTAGGTTTATTATTGCTTCAATGATAGGGGTTTATTGATAAAGTACTTGTTTTACACAACAACCTTTTCTTGTACTTCTAAATTCTTACTATTTAGTTGTCTGCCTGCTTACACCCTCAAAGTTATTAACATATTTTATGCTCATCGTCCCACTGAAAAGTGCATGACTGCACAGCATTCACACTGAAGTAACTGGGGGTGCAGCTGTGTTACACAGCACAAGCACGTAAACTGTCCCAAAGTAGGTGGGTGCTACTAATTGCCATCACTTCTTAATTATATATGCATTTGGGTATGCTATGCATAAAAGTTACATTCTAGTTACGGAGCATACCTGCCAAAGTCCTCTTTTTCTGCTGTAAAGTATTACCCTAGTGGATAGGAGGACCATGTCCAAAATTTCTTGCTGTCCAGCAGGTCATACTGGCTCCATTGAGAGATATCGAGGTGCTGGAGCGAGTGCAGAGGAGGGCAACGAAGCTGGTGAAGGGCCTGGAGAATAAATCTTTTGAGGAGCGATTGAAGGCGCTGGGACTGTTTAGTTTGAGGAAGAGGAGGCTGAGGGGAGACCTCATCGCTCTCTACAACTACTTGAAAGGACATTGTAGAGAGGTTGGTGCTGGTCTCTTCTCACAGGTAACTAGCGATAGAACAAGAGGGAATGGGTTCAAGCTGCAGCAGGGTAGGTTTAGGCTGGACATTAGGAAAAAATTCTTCACAGAAAGAGTGGTCAGACACTGGAATAGGCTGCCCGGGGAGGTGGTGGAGTCACCATCCCTGAATGTGTTTAAGAGTCGTTTAGATGCGGTGTTAAGGGATATGATGTAAGGGAGAACTTTGTAGAGTGGAGATGATGGTTGGACTCGATGATCCCAAGGGTCTTTTCCAACCTAAATGATTCTATGATTCTATTCCATCTAAGCTCCTGAGTTACCTGTGCCTGGGAACGCTTGTGAGCTCCCAGGCCAACCAGCTGAGCCAGCCTCCGGACTTTCCTGGAATGATGGTTCTTGTTGCCGCACAGAACCTTGGCAGAGGATGCTCCTACAGTGCACTAGTAGGCTTGGCCATGTTTAAGTGCTGGCAAAGCTTGTGGACACTTAATTTACAGTTATAGATGTGGCCAAGGTGTCCATCATGATGTATAGGATTTATTTCATGGATACATGAGCTGCATAGATGATGTGCGAAGGCACAACCATACAAAGAGTTCGAGATGCCTCACATTTACAGGCATGCCTCGGTCATCAGCAAATTTCATGGGTTTTGGGCATATCAGACTCACTGTATGTATGCTATAGACATGCTTTCAGCCTGAAAACCTCAGGCAGTAATAAGCTAACCCTAAGAGTGAGTCTGTGTAAGGTATTTTTCTAGCCTTTTGATCTTAAAGTTGTACACTTCCTTCTATCTGGTGGTGCTGTGTTGAAAAGCTGTAAGTGTAAGATTATCATAGTTGCAGATTTTATTCATGATCTCCTTGTTATTGTGTTTCCCAGTAGTTTTTCTCATTCAGCAGCTTAGCATGCTTATGTTCTCAAGAGGGAAATACGGTGTCGCTTGCTTATACTGTTGGCCTCAGCGTTGCACATCTATCACGTGAACTTTATACCGGTATAATTTGGTTCTTTTCTTCTCTGTAAATTACCATGTCAATCAACTGTACTTCTGAAAGCCAGAATTTACTTCACAGAAGGGAGAAAGAAAATGGAGAGTTCCAATAGAGAAAAGAATTCTTTTCTCCAGTATTTACGAAACATTTTGAAATTTTCATTGTCTTCTGCAGAATCCCAGTACTGGATTTTACCCCAGGTAAGAATACTCTCACTTTTTCATCCTCTCTCCTCTGTCTTCACAAATGTAACCTTTCTCCAGTTCCTCTTCTCTCTGACTCTATCTCCTCCATACCTACTTTCCTTCTCATTTTACTGCTCTGACTTGTCCAGTGGTGCTGTGTCTCCTCCATCTGCTGTCTTTGCTCTAATTCATTTTGTTCCTCAGAGTTTAATTCCCCAAACCTTGTTGGCTCCTGAAATTTAGAGGGAACCAAGGGGTGTTTGGTCTTTGAGACAAGTCCTCATTTCCCAATGATGTTCATCTCCAAAGGATAATGGAGACCCAGTTTGATGTGTTTAAGATGAAGGGTGATTCTTTTATACATCCACGAGTCCAAGGATCTGCCTGGGAGAATCCTAGGGATACAGCCCTGGAGAAAAGAAGGGTCCAGGAGAGCTGGCTAATTTTCAAGAATTACTTACTCTGAACTCAAGAATGGTCCATCCCTACCCGTAGGAAATGAAGCAAAGTCATAAGGAGGTCTGCATGGATGAACAAGGAGCTTCTCTGTGAATAGGAACAGGGTCATATCCTCTTTTCTAATTTCATTTTTCTGACTTAAGGACTATCCTTTTCTCCAATGTTTATATTGGACTTTTCACGTATCAGCTTTATTTTGATATCTGTTCCTGGAAGTTTGTGTCCTCAGAGATGTCAAATAGAAAAATACATACAAAAATTGGGGGGAAAAAATTCCTCTAAGAGTAAATTAAAACTTTATTATAATAAATAAAATAGTGTTATTGTTGTAGTTATTAGTTATTTTTATAATTTATAAGTAGTAATAGTACCAGTTATTAATTATTATTGTCTTCTCCTTCTGTTTTTCACTATTTAGCTTTTGAATATCCATCTTCTGTTTGCTTCTCAACTACAAACTGGGAAAAAACCCAAAAATGTTTATGCAGTCTCACAAGTCCCACCATAATAGTTTTTATTCTTGGCTTATGAGAGTTGTGTGAAAGCACAGTCCCACAACTTTCTGCTGAAAGAACATCCAATGACGAACGAAAAAGGAAGCTTCCATTGATGAACATCCTGTTCATACCACCTCTGGCTTGTCTCAGGACTCTTATTCAAGTTATGTATAACTTTTTCAAGTTATATCTAGCAACGGAGTTGCTCTCCTGGGTATTAACCGATCTATCGGTCTTGGTCACCAAGATGTACATCTGGTTCCAGTGCTGCTGAATACATATCCTGTCCACATGCCATTTCCATACTGGAGTCATGCATCAGCCTCATCTGTGATTTTATTTCGTTGAAAGAAAATCTTGGCTTGTGAAAGCGTGAAAACTACCACTTTGGCCTCTGAGAACACCTGATGAGGACATTTGATGAGCAGGATTACAAGTTGAGCTTGGTATGCTTAAGAGATAACTATGGGTAGAAGTCAGGTGACATTTCTGGTAAAAATAATCAGTTTGAACACAGTATATATTATATCCAAGAGAAGTAAGCCTGAATAACGCTTGTAAAAAAATGTGTTTGTATAGGATTTTGTTGGTAAAAGTGAAAATCAATCCACAGTTCAGAGATCTGTAAATTCCAGTAAAACTTGCCCTAAAGCAATAAAAGGGCACAGAACTTTAGGACTGAATTAATTTAACACAAAATTCATGTAGTCATCTAGCTGTAATTGCTAGTAAATCTAAATCTGCCCCTCCTGAAACACAGTGCTGAATGAGGCAAGCGTCCTCAATAATCTCTTCCTCTTTTTGATGCCTGTCGTCACTTCGGGAGAGGTGACTGGACTCAAGGAAGTTATTTAAGTAGAGGTGCAAATAGATAAAACCATATAAACGTATATATACGTTGTTTGACTAATCATCTGTTTTTGTCTAGTCCACACTAAGGAATCTAACTTTGGCTTCTCAAGTCCATTAAGACATTTGGAATTAGTATTTCAGGATAAAAGTAACTTCTTGAAATCAGAAGTTATCCTGATGGAGTTCTGACTCCGATAAGAAGTTATCGAAAAGGTGGAGGTTTTCTATTAGACTATTAGATTTTATGCATTAATGACATTAATGATCTATACATACTTAATATAGCTAGTTTAATAGAAAAAAAAATGGACAGGATATTCTGGGAAGAAAATGCCAATTCCTTACATTTCGTTTGAAATATTTACCTGGCCACATTTCCCCATTATTTAACTTTAAATGCATATTGTACTTTGATACATAATTAAAGTAATTTTTTATTTATCCTTCCTGAGATTCATGCTGAACGTTCAAAAATATAGCTTGACTTTCAAGATACTATGGTTTCACCACTGTTTGGGTATCTACACTACCTAGGAAAAGAAATTGATATTTTCTCCATGGAAACTGAGTAACAGCAAATCAAATTAACACAGCAAATATTGGTCCAAGGTAAAATTCATAAGCAAAAAGGCTGAGTTAAAAATGTATTGCCCTTCCATGTGTAATCATCAAATTTAATAGACAGAGTTTAACAAATCAGTGTATCTTTTGATAGTAATAGACAATCCTGTTTAGATTTAAATTGAATGTAGAGCTTGTATGACCTCTTTCTTTGGCTTTTGTGCATCTGCTACTAAAATACACCAGTTCAGGTGTCCGTAACTAATGAATCACATTGAAAACTTGATAAAAATTGCCAAATAACTGTAAAATGATTTAAAAACTACAAAATCTGAAGAGAAAAGATGCTGAAGATTCATATCAATCTAAATACTGAAGGTGGTTAAAGAAGTAACTTGAACATGATTTATTAATAACTCACTATTTGTTGAAGGTGTAACAAAATCTATTGGTTGGAAACTGAACTGGGCAATTTAAACTATGTTTTTAACAATGACAGGAAACTGATAAAAAGTAAATACATCCTGAAGCATCAAGAGTTGTGGTGGATTCTCCATCATCCATTGTAAATGTATAAGTCAAGCTTGACAAGATGTTTCAGTAGATCTTTTCCATTTCAACAACTACAACTGAAGACACACGGTGTCGTGGGCAAAACAGTCTCAACTCGGGGAATTTTTACTTGAGCTGATTTACTGCCAATTAACACCATCGTCTGATTCAGGTATTGTGGGGGGGACATAAATGAGAAAACAAACACTTAAGTAAGCCTCTTTCCTTCCTCCTTCCCAGGCTCATCTTAAGGCAAAACTGCTCTCCTCCTCTTAGTGTCATCTTGCCTTGGTTTTGCTGTGGGTTTCACTCAATCCCTCCTTATTCACTCCATGAGCCCACAGATCCTGTGCCTAATGGTTTCTTTCTGCTGCTCCTTGCTTCTTGCTCATTTTCCCCCTGCTCCAGCGAGACCACGGTGCCTCAGGGGTGCCCCTGTCCTGGCATGGGTCACCCCAGGCTGCAGTCCCTTGAGATTGTCCCCACTCTGACATAGGTCACCTCTATGCCCCAAAAATGTCTCTTCCCCTGTGGGTCCTCCATGCATCTGCCCAAGAGCATCTCCCCATGTGTCCCCCTGCCCTTTGCGGCTGCTGCTTTTTCTGAAGTGCATTTGAGCAGAGGCACCACGTGCTCCGTCAATGTTGATGTTTTGGCAGGCAATGGGTTGTTCACACCAGTTTGGGAGCTAGCTGGACGTAGCTGTTACCTGCTCAGGGCAACTCATGACCTTCTGCCATGCAGCCCCCAGCTACCCAAATGCTGCCAGTTATGTTCAATACAACAGGTATTAGATGAGCTTTTATTTTTCACCTGTCAGAGTAGCTCAGGACCACAGGCTTTGTAAGCAAACTGTTGGCCTACCTGTGCCTAAAGCGAGCAGGGCAGATGCCATTTTCAAGGTTCCCAAACAGCCTGTGTTAGGTGACTCAGTCTGCCAAATGCTTCCTGGTACCACAGAATAAAGTCCTGTTTGGAAGCACCGTGTTCTTCCGATCTCATGAGAATTATTTTCAGCCACTTTGTCAGCTTGTTCTATAATGACAAGAAAGCATATCCCATTATGCCAAAAAAAACCCAGGATGTAAAAATGTATTTTCTCTGAAACTAAAGGCAGCCTTTGCATTTGACTTCAAACATTCCCAGTTTGGCCTGATCTCAGTAATTCAGAAACTCTTTGCTCAGTCTTTAAATCTTCACCGTTAAAGTCACCCGCTTAAAAAAAGGTCCTGATTCAACAAGGCAGTTATGCCAGTATGTAACTATAAACACATGTATTTAAGTCGATCCTTTATCAAAGAGGGCCTTCTAAATGTTTAAATACAAAGCAGAAATTACATTCTCTAAGTTTCTGAAAATCAAATGTCGCTACCCTTTTGCAATCAACACTCCTGTCGAGTACCATTAGGAGTCAAGATTTGGCCTTGATTTTTTATTGGAGGTTAGAAAACAGAACTATGAGAGCACTCTGAATACATGAGAAAGAAACCTGCCAGTGACATTTGTTACGGATGATGTGGGGACCTGATAGATGATTTAATCTGAGAGTGCAAATTCAATTCCTGACCCACATGTCACTACACAGAAGGCTTATGTAATTATCATTAGTGTGTTGTTATTCATCCATGTGTAGATCCTGCTGACTTTTTATTACTTGCTGCTGATGTTGTCATTAAAAATGCGTGCCAATTAACATAATTTTAAAAGGAGGCATGAAAAAATATCTAATTTTGTTTTAAATTTCCGTAATTTCTTTGATTTATTTTTCTTTCTTCTCAGCATATGCAAAATAACAGTCTGAGGAAACAATGGATAGGAAAATAGCAGTAATTCTCTTACCTCTATAGGTAAAGGTGGCACAAGCTTCTCACTTTGTGCTGAGCAAATCATGTGCTGTCACCACTCTTTGGCCAGTCAGTTCTTTTTATTTAAAAAAAAAACAAAACAAAACACAAAAAACCCTAGCACAGATGGCATATCTTGTTGCAGCGTTACAGTTTCGGGCCCTTCATGAATCACTTGTGTAGGTAAAACAGCATCTGTCAATTTTATTATATTGAATTTATTGAAACCAGGAAATTAGTGGCATGTAAGTATGTATTAGTCTCTTCTTGGCACTTTATTGCGGTACTCAGTTATCCAAGATGGCAAATTCAGATGTGTTTACTAAAACCTTTAGATATTTTTTTTTCCTGCTTCACTTGACTGTGGAGGCTTAACGATCACAGTTTTATGAGCCTCTGTTTCTTACGACGGTAAAAGCCTTGATGTTTCTTTTTAGATCAGCTTTTCAGAGCCTTATACAGAGCCCAGGTTTCATGTAAGCTGCAAGATGAAAAAGGGAAGTGGGGAGCGATCTTAGCAGGGAGGTGACTACCACCAATTTTAATACTAGAAAATGCTCACTCTGCCCAGGAGAAACCCGTTCCCTGGAACTGCCGCCGTCTCTCCCGTTCTGCCGGGAGGGCTCAGTCCCAAGGGGCTCCCAGATGTCGGAGAGAGTTAAGGACCAAATGTCAGAAATGTTGAAATGAACCCATGGCTGGTGATTGGGTCCCTCAGGCGAGACAGTAGGTTGCTTACATCTAAGATTCTTGCCAAAGGACTTTATCTATACACAGCTCTTTCAGTAATAACATTCACTCGCACTTAATGTATGCAGCGCTTTTGTTAATGTTATCTTCTATTTTTTGCCTTTGTTTTTGAGCAGATGGGAAATCAGACCAAGCAAGGTTGCAGGGTTTTGTTGGTTTCTTTTTTTCAAAACTCACACTCTTGATTAGTTAACAAGAATATAAGTTAAATTTAAGAGTAAAACTTCTGATACTCTTTTCTTTGATTCTTTTGATTGTTTGTATGCTTACAAACAGTCATTTTGTAGGAAGTTTGCTATTACTGATTTGAACAGAGTAAAACAGTGAACTCTTCTAATGCTGAGATGTTAGTTTTGTAAAGGCTCTCTGTCAGATCCACCAAAATCTGATCTGTTCTCTGGCCAGTTAGATCTTGTAAAGGCAATTGCCATCTGGTGAAATACCAGTCACGTTCCAGCTCCGATTGTTTTTCCATTTCTCTGGTAGCTAAACCACATTGTTCATTGTAGATGAAGAGAGGCTTGGAAGTTGGATCTTACATTCATTAACTCTTCAGTCTTTGGCCTTTTACTTCTTTTAAGGGTCCATTCCACTAGTCTTATTTGAGGAACCTTCCAATACTTCCATTTTCTTTCCTGGTTTCAACAGTGAAGCTGTTCCAGACCTGAAGCCATGACAATCTCTGCACTGATGGGGAGCAAGATCTTGGAACGTGACCTCAGCCATATGGAGCAGAAGTGAAACATGATATTGACGGAGGTCATTTGAGCAATGGGGAAAAGAAAATGCTGCCACAGCGAATACTTCTTGCTTGCTTGTATGCATGCTAAGCTCTTGAATGACTTTATAGGGAAGATTTGTCATGTATTTCAGTGCAAAAAGACAAGCAGTGTTGGAAATTGACTTTTACAAATGTCACTGGAAAAGGAACATTCTGCTCATTAAGTGGATTCATAACAAGTGGAAGCTCCTGTGCTCTGTACTGTTCTGTTTTCCGGCTTTCTTGCTTTCTCTCTCTCTCTTTTTTTTTTTTTAAATATGTATTCTGCTGGCAGGACTTAGCAGCAAATCAAGGGATGTTTACTAGCACTAGATCCATAATGTTTGCTGAAGCACAGTGACATTAGCCAAAGGTGTATAATATACTGTAGTACACTATCTGATACTAAAAATTTGAGTTCTTTTGATAGCAGCGCACTTGGGTCTTTGAATCATTATTGTCCTCTGTATGAGGAAGGCTAAGCCAAAGATGGGTGATGAGATGGAAAATTTCTCTGTGTAGGTCTGTGGCTGGTGCATTCACACTGAGGTGTTCGGGGGGAAAGGGAGCCCGTCTGCCAGCCAGGAATTAAGGGCAGGATGCTGAGAGGTTGAATCAAGAGAGAGGACTGAAATAAAGTGCCCTCTGAAACCCTTTGGTAATGTTTCCAGTTGGGGAATGGAGGGACCAAAGGGTGGACTTTGCAGCTTTGTAAATAAATTAATTAAGATTTCACATATTTGCTGTCTAGAGACTTCTGTACGTTCTTTGCCTATGAAGGACCAACTGTTTCTCCCTAGTTGGGGTAACACTACCAACATACAGGCAGTGCCAAGCAGAAAACTTTCCTGTCAAAGATTCTATCATTTTTAACATTACTTTTATATTATTTATGATGATGGAGACCAAATGACTTCAAAAAATCCTATTGATTACAATTTAATAGGCCATATTTATCCTGAAACGCATAGCATTTTTCAGAAGTGGAACAATGATATGCATATATTGTGATCAATCAAAGGCTAATTATAACTGTGGTAGCTTCCTATTTCTGGTCAAATACTAGAGGTCAAATACTAGAAAAAACTCTGTAGCTTGTATGAAATATATTCACTGATACAAAAGTCTGGGAGTTTTAGTGGTTCATCTTGTGCTTTGTTTTAATTCACAGCTTTAAATAAAGATCAGATACAGCGGCTTCATAAGAGAGCTCTATGGGAGTAGGTTTATGTGTTAATTTACAAAATTATCCATGAATAATTTAGAAGAAACATTAGGTTTAGAGAAATGGAGCTTTATCTTCTAATAATAAAATTAAAGAAAAATTAAGAAACAGGTAAGTTTATTTCTTGAACCAGCGAACCAATTTTCATCTGATGGATTAGTCCTATTTAATCAGAACAGTGGGCAGCTGGATAAATCCTAGCTAGAAGAATATTAGGTCGTTTGTTAGCCCTTCAGCCAATTACAGCTGCAGCTGCTCTATGGTATCTTTTTCTTCTTATCATTGAGTTTCTTTTTTTTTTTTTCCCCTTGAAAACACTAGATGATGAGCCTTCAATAGATAAAAATGTAGGGCACAGAGATCTTTTATCCACCAGCATCAGGGTGACAGTGGACAAAATATGGTCCCTCTCATCACCAGCGGAGAGCGTCAGTGAAACTTGCTCCTGGAACTGGAGAGCTGCAGGACCAGGGTCTTGTCCTGACTTGACAAGAAGACAGCTGAAGATCCTTTTACTTTTCTGCCAAAGGAACTCCTTTTTCTTTTTTTTTTTTTTTTCCTTTTTGTAAAACAAACTACTTCGCTCTTTGATTTTTTTTTTCCACTGTTTTCATTCAGGCTGTCATTATAATGGTAATGCAGACACTGTTTGGGCTGAGCAGTTTGCTTTTGTTTTTGTTTTTTTTTTGTTACAGGGTTTTCTATGTTCCCCTCCCCACAGTTAATTGATAGTTAATTGATAGTAGCTTAGTTAAAAGAGATTTATGTTGGATCTTTTTACCTTTGTGTATAACTAAACATTGGCTGTTTGTTCTGACCCATCCTTTCTTGGGCCGCCTTGTGAATACAGAAGTTGGGGAGCTCACTGCCGAGGCAGCAAAGGACGAAGCCATGAGGAGGCCGGGAGAGCTGACTCTAGGCTGCCAGTGTAACAGGCAAGGATATAACCTGGTGGAAAAACCCTTGTAAAGGGTGAGCCATGAATCACTGAACCGGCATGGGAGCTGAAAGAAGTGCTGTAGATGCTCAGAAGTGTGTGTGTGTGTGTGTGTGCGTGTTTAAGGAGCATTGGGTCTACTAGTTAACCCAGGGCTGCACTACTCAACCACATTTTTCCTCTGTACATTGGAAAAACTGCTACGCCTCTGTTGCCCCAAAGTAAAGAAGGGATCGCACACCTCTCCCTTTCTCTCCTTGGGGAGGTCAAAGGACAAAGTCACCGGACAGTGGCAGGCGCCTGGGGAGGAAAGAGGGAGGGTGGCACACATGGTCCTCAAAGAGAGGGCGAGTGGGGTCTTCCTGGGCCTTCAGAGCTTGCTTGTTTGAACTGGAACCTGGTACTTGCCCAAAATGAGGTGAACTCCTCCGGACCTTGAGCAGAAAACCCAGCATGCACAGCGCAAGAAGCCAGTTACGACGTGAAGTTGTACAAATATTTAGGCCATCTTGTGCAAGCTAACTTTTTCTTTCTAATCAGCAACGCAAGGTGGGTGGGAGCCTGTTTCTTTGGTGTGATGTAGAGCAAAGTAAGAGAGAGGTATTTTGGTACCCAGAGCATCCCTTTATCCCAGGCACTCTCACTCCTCGGACTTCCTCCAGCTGCAGCTACATCTCCTCCTCCTGGGCAGCCCTGGCTTGGTCGGTCGTGTTTCGTACTCTCTCTCACTGCCCCTCCAGCAGCTTGCGAGGAGCAACCAGCGCTGGCACAAGGACAGACTATTGCTGTGGCTTTGTAGCCAGCAGGAGTTGGAGTTTGTGGAATATTTAGGTGGCAAATTATACCTTACGTTTAATTGACTAGCTCTGTCTAGCATACCAGCTTTGTGCTATGGTGCATCCCCCAGGTTACTCCACATGGTAATAATAGTATGAGCTCTCTCTCATACATGTTAATTTTAAATTATGTTTACACAGTGCATGAATGTGAATCAATTGAAGCTTGTCATTCCTATTTCAGGGTAGAAATAGCTAGTCAATATGAGCTGATATTATTGATTGGGCTGTTTGCATGTCTGTTATGCAAACCGTACAGGTAATGAATATCAATATGCAAGAGTCTGCTCAAATGTTTTATAGTCAAAGGCTTGGAGAGTTTGCTGAACGTGGAAGGCAGTCTCCCATGTTGGAAAGCAGCTGCCAATATTTTGGTACAATAGATTCATCTGTAATCTAAAGTATATATAAAAAAACCCTAAATGTGAAATACTCTGTCTTAAAGGGAAAACATGAACATATGTTTCACAGTACACTTCTGACATGTGGTGTCTCACACTCCAGAGTGACTTTTTTTTTTTTTTTTAACATCGGATGCAGAGCTGGTGTTACAGCTACGGAGTTTCCAGGCAGAAGCAGTGGCATGGTAGAGTCTCTCTTCTAGCTGTACTTGACTCTCTACCTTCTCTGACTTCAGCAGACCTTCTCCTGCCCTGTCCTCACTGGTCTCAGATTCCAAGCCATTGCTCTGGTTCTTGCCTTTAAAATTTCTTTTAACTGGGTTTGTGTTCCAAGGATACAATTAGGATTGGATAGCAATTAGGAATGGATAATATGCCATTATTGTAAATCGGGATTACTAAGCATTCACATCACCTTAATTACAATAATTCATTCACTGCTTCCCATCAGTGGGAAGGTGTTCAGCCATCCCCAGGAAAGCAGGGCTCCATCACACACAACAGTTATCTGGGAAGACAAATGCCATAACTTCAAATATCCCCCCCCCCCGCCTTCCTTCTTGTTCTTCCCCCCGCTTTGTACACTGAGCGTGTCACCATATGGCATGGAATATCCCACTGACAGCTGGGGTCGGTTGTCCCGGCTGTGTCCTCTCCTAAATTCTTCTGCACTCCCAGCCAACTCTCTGGTGGGGCGGTGTGAGGAGCAGAAATGCCTTTGACTGTGGAGCAACAACCAAAACCACCGGTGCACCATCAACACTATTTCTCATCCCAAATCCAAAACATAGCACTATACCAGCTGCTAGTAAGAAAGTCAGCTCTATCCCAGCTGAAACCACGACAGCCACCAGCCTTTATTTTTGTCTGTCACTAAATAAATGAAGTTAGAAATGCAGAATGGTGGTATGAATATCTAAATTCATAGATGCGAACACTAATATTGTTCCATATTGCCTATCTTAGTTATTAATCCTTTCTGGAATATTAAGAAACAGACAATTTGATTTTTATTCATTGGGCTGTGATGAGCTTGAAGAATATTGAAGAAATTTTGAATTCCCCCTTGGCACTACTTTGTCGAACTGCATCACAATGATTTCATATTTTAAATCTGAACTTCACTTTCTTTTTTATTTTCAGTCTGTCTCATGAATACTCTTTGTTTGACCTACACTATAACTTTCTGGAAAGATCATATTGTAGAATCATTAAATACCTTTACCTTATCATGCTTATCAACATGTTAGAGGGGGAGGTTTTTTTAATCTTTCTTGAAGAAAAAGGAATTACTGTTTTCGAAGTTGGATAGTTTTCTCAAGCTTGGGGGTAAGTTTATTATTTTCAGAGTGAGGTGATATTCCAGTTAGTGGCAGACTGTAACAATGATTAGTTACCCTATACCAAAAGCATTCCTTTGTTTACCACAGCCAAACTCTTTTATATGCGTGTAAAAACAATTTCATTTGAAGTGGCTGCACTTGAAAGACATTGGCTGCTTCAACAAAATACTTCCTGTGCCTTGATGTTGATGGTCCACATTACTTTCAGGATCATCTCATTAGATAGTCCACAGCAACTGCAGTAGCAGTCTGGGGGATTTTCTTTTTCCAAGAGGTAGCCCTCTGAAAACTTTAGGTGACACTTTGTTAGAAAACAGTGTTAGGTTTTGAGCCACAACTCTCTCAAAGCACCAAAATTATAAGTTGGTAGTAACATTTTTCTAACAGTTCTCTTTTCCTCTTCCTCTTCCTCTTCCTCTTCCTCTTCCTCTTCCTCTTCCTCTTCCTTTCTCTCCTTCTCCTTCTCCTTCTCCTTCTCCTTCTCCTTCTCCTTCTCCTTCTCCTTCTCCTTCTCTTTCTCCTTCCCCTTCTCCTTCTCCTTCTCCTTCTCCTTCTCATCTCTTTCTTTTTGTGACCTGAGTTTGCAGGTGGCAATTTGGAAGACTATATTTGTGTGTTTCAAGTCATTCTGCATTTATCGTTCAGTGTGATGTCGCCCAAGAATCTAACATTAGACAGAAAAAAGGTGGCTGACAGCCTCCAGTGTAAAAAAAAAAAGGCAATTATAGGTCAAATTCAGTCTTGGATGCATCTGTTCCTTCACTGGACCAACAGGAATATTCTACAAAGTGTTTAACTGTCTTGGATATTAATCTCTTTGGGAAAGGGATTATAAGTCATGTAGACTTACTACGTATACATTCACAGGAGGAGCCTCTTGGTTTTTATTATTGCGTTTAAAAAATGACCTATACAAACATACATCAATTAATGCTCCTATACTTTACAGGAGATTCAGAGTTGCAGTTGTATAAAAAATAGATTAGGGGAGAGGAAAACTGCATTTCCACCAATCCTGCTGCTTGGATATTCAAGAACGATGAGCTACGTTCTTCAAACTGGCAGTGCCCCAGGAGTCAGTACTCAGAGCTCTGAATAGAAGGAACAGTCTTGGATTTTGTGTGGTGTATTCATGTGTTTAACTCATCTCTGTCATGTTTACCTCGTGCAGATTGCGATGAAGGCAGTTGCCGCTCCCGTGTGTGTTGCTTTTTTTCTCCATTATGTATGCAATGTGTGCATGAGCAGAGTTTTGGAGAACAGGTGGGAATGGCACAGCCATGTGTTCCAAGTATATTCATAGATTACGGAGCCAAAAGGGAGGACTGCAACAGTCTAATCTGACTTCTTATATAGTGCTGTTCTGTGCGTGCGTTTAATAGTTTGAGGGGAAACATCCCATTTTGATTTAAACATTTTTTTCTTTAGCTATGTTAATCAGTAGTCCTTGTTTCTTCTGCAATAATAAAACAGTCTGCTTGTTGAAGCAGGGGGGTGCTAGCGAGGTGTTGGATTTTCAAAAATGCCCACCCTATCAGTGACTGGATCCCTCTCCAGGCCCATGCATCTGTCATTGACCACTTGCACCTTCTAGTCTGTGCAATTGAAAATCTTTCCTTCAAATTTCTTGCCTTTTTTTTTTTCCTATTTTCTTCAGGTCTCTTATAACAGGCCTCTTACATTTTACTTACTGTCACATTTTCTTTCACCCTCTGAGCTGATGATCCAGTCTTTGTTCTTCCAATGACTGGGCTTCTGCTTCTAATTTTCAGCTGTAATTCTGTTTCCTCTCCTTTTGTTCTTTGTGTCCAACCTCTGTTTTGCCCCCCAGCCTTAGTTTTGTACATCAAAGGAGTAAAAAAATTGCCTTCCATATCTGTGTCTCTTTAAATAGTGCACAGCTTTGGCCATTTTCATGTGGCTCCCTCTTTCAGTGATGTAGCTTAGTCACTGTTTTCTTGCCGTTGTTTCTAATTCTTCTTCTTGTAATGACTTTTCTTGCATTTGCAGATAAGAGGTTTAGGATCCAGCCCTGCATATGATCCCCAAAGTAATATGAACCATCAACATCAAGCCCATAGGAAGCATTTTGTTGAAGCTGCCACCACCTTTCAAATGCAGCCACTTCAGATGAAATTTTTTACATGCAGATAAAAAGGGCTTTGGTTAACTGTCTCAATAGTGAATTCTTCCTCTAGCAAATCTGGGAGGGCAGACTACCCCATCTGGCTTTGTCATCTCTATTTCTCTCCTACTTTCCTGAATCTAATGGCTTAAATATCTCCCCAACCTATTTCTACTTTTTAGCAGTAGCTGTTTCCCCCCACTTGCTAAGATGGAGACCACCCTGGTTCTCAGAGTCCAGCAGGCAAACCTCCTCCCGGGGCTCTCCTTCAGCTCCAGTTCTCATGGGTGTTGTGCATTCAGTATTTTGCAAGAAACTACTACTTAAGATTTTCTTTCTTTCTCTGTGCTCACGCAGGAGAGACAGGCTTATTCAGCACTGTGAATTGATAAACTTCCATTGCTTTGGCTTGTTACAGGTTATGGAGGGCTTAAAACACATTCAAAATTTCTCCTAGAAGACACTCAAACCAAGCAGTAAGGGTCTTTCCTTGTGACTCTTCTTTCTTGCCTCCTAAGCAATACAGAGCACGACTCTTGTCGGACAGTTGCTTCTCCCCTAGAGGGAATTAAAAAAAAATGTTCTGCACTCTGGGTATATTTGTGAAAGAGTATCCTGAAACCTTCCTGGTACAAGGGAGCTGTGGCCAGCCACTAGAAGGCAACGTGTTCCCACAAACAGCCAAAGGTAATATCCGCTCGGAGCTACTTAAGCTGAAACCTGCACTTCTGCTCAATAAAATCGCTTTTGTCGCTTGAACGTGTAATTAACAGGGGATCTATTAAAAATACAGCATTTTACTTGGGCTGTGATTGCAGCACGATGCTGTTGGAAAGGCAGAGCGTAAGAACAGACAGTGGTCACTGCTGGCACGCAGGCACTTCAGTCTTGTGCTTTAACAACATTTACTGTATTTATCAGCGATGTTTGCAAAGCAGGCTGAAGGCAATTTATTGGAAAATACTTAAATGCAAATAATAGTCGCTTGATAATCACTACTGGTTACTCTCTATGGCTGTGTGAAGGGGATTTGCTGTGCCAGCTTGCTTTTGTGGACTATTAGTAGTAAATAACTTGTCCCTGGCAGGAATTTAGTGCTGCCAAAGAATAGCTAATATATCCCTATGGTGGGTGGATGTACAACTGCAAAATAGATGCAGTGCTCCTGTTTCACCTTTTCCCTTTCATCTCTCGTGTAGCTGAGAGACCCAGCAGATGGTCCTTTCTGTGTCTGTTAAAACTGTAGTATAAGAGCTGCCGCTAAGTATTTTCTGTCTTTAAATTCTCAAGAAAACATGTAAATGGAGGAAATCCTGCTCTGCGGATCAAAAGAACAGAGCCCAATTAGCATGGGGCTTTGCTCTCGGATTGCTTCCCCAAACTAAGTCCCATACAGCTTCTAAATGGACCATCTTGATTTTTAATCACCTGGTTTTTTGGGAAGGTTATTTTGTTTGCCTTTTTTCCTAGCATTCACCTGGGGTTCCACTCGCTTTACTATAATCACTTTGTCTCTTACAGTAGCTTTTGCTTAAGTATGAATAACAAGGACCTTTGCATTTATTCCTTTTTACTCATTTGTGCTTCGCGTGCAGCCTCTTCGGACACTGGCTGGAGGCTGGAAAAAATGCCATGGGGTCGCTCAGAGCACACCTTATTCAACAGCATAAAAGGGAGGGAAAATAGAAAACCAGAAGGGAAGTATCCTGGCAGCAGGTAAGTAACTCCTCCTCCCCACTATTCTTCCTGATTTGGTAAGTTTGTGGATCCAGGCAAGTGTATTTACTGTAGAATCCAATAAGATGCCGAGATTTAATTAAACCTGATAGAAAGGGGAATGATAAAACAATTGTTCATGGCTTTGAGAGTACAAGCGCACCTGTTACAAGTCAGGAGATACAGTTCTCTTGTCTTTGCTGGCTATATCTAACCAAAATCTGGCTCTTCGCACAGCTTCCCTCCATGGAGAATAAAAAGCCCTGTCCTGTACCAAGCCTTTGGACCCTCAGAAACAACTCAGGATTGTTTTGTATCAAAGCACTCTGCAAGAGATAAGCACTTGGCTATCATGCCATAGTGATTTTTTCAGGCACATAGACATTGTGCCTGTACGTCTGGGGGTGGTGTGTGTGTGTGTGGGTGTGTGCGCGTGTGCGACAAGAATCATCCATAAAACAGAAATCTAATTAGGAAGATTTTCACGTCTCCCGGCTCCCGAGAGAAGGGCAGGGCGAACTGAACCTCCGCAGCCGAAGGACGAATCGATGCTGATAGACTCCCTCTAATCCCCAAGGCCGCTGTTTGGGGGGAAGGCAGGGTTACCTGTGCACCCGCTGGCGGGCTGGGAGCCGGGTCAGGATTTCACTCAGGCAGGTGCGGAACCTGTTGTTTATTTAACGAGGTTGGCGGCAGCTGCTGCTACCGCTTCGGAGCAATTAAAGAATGTGTTGTTCGGTAGGAGGTTGCCAGGTGCTGGCTGTCCTATATGCTATGACAAGCAGGGCAAATTTTCATGTAAACACCTGCCAGCATCCCAGGCAAACCTCTGCTAACGGGCTATTATGTACCTGCCATTAAGTCATTTGTGGGTTTAGCTGATGGCAACATGTGCGCGCCAGCTATCGCAGCAAGGGCTGGAAGAGATAAGATATGCCAGTGTTTCCTTACCTCCAACAGATGCGAGCCCAGGATGTTTGAGAAACGCCAACTACCACTGCAGACTTTACCCTCTCAAACACCCAGGGCCCAGCCGGTGAGTGGGGTGAAGTGATGCTGAGGGCAGGAGAAAGCTGGCGGAGCTCGAACGTGGACCAGGCCTGCCAATCACAGCCTAAATTTTCAGCACGGGGTTGTTTGTCCCCCGGGAACCTGGATTTTTGAGGGGGGGGGCGTTTCTTGCCTCCACGTACACGGCAGACAGGCTTATAGGTTAGCCACTTAATTGGTTTGCAAGTGCTTATATGATCTCAGCTCCGTTAATCGAAATTGGTACGATTAGTGTCATTAGTCACAAACTTCCCCCTGAAAAGAACAGATCCTACTCCTGAAAAAAAATCAGATCTTTGAAATATTTAAAAGCATATCTTACCACGACTAATACACTTCTGAGAATGCACACGATGAATAGCGCTTCTGCTACTTTGGTGGATGAGACACCCAGATATTCTGCTACCGTCATCTTCTGAGAGCATACCTCAGGGAAAGAGGCCAAAAGGAGTTACAGCCTGCTCCTTCTTTGAGGCGACGCAGCCAGGGATCAGCAGTAGACTCTCAGAGCTCCTCTACACACTGTCTGCGGCTAATAGCCCTCAAGGGACTACCAGCCAGCCAGAAATGGCTGGATCCCAGCCACGATGTGGCCCCTGCGCAGGAGGGATGCTGGAGGAGTGGAAGGGAGGGCTGGGTGCCAGCAGCACCGAGTGCCGGGTTTGGGGGGAAGCCCCCACACTGGGAGGCTTCTCCGGCTGGGGAGGGGGTCCTGCAGCTTACAGAAATACAACAAGTAATAGCAATCATAACATGAGGAGGGGGAATCAGTACGTAGAAGGCTTTTCAATTAATTGCCATGCCTCAGACCGTGAGGGTTTATTTTTCCTGTGTGCTTAAGCACATAAATGGGCGCTCTGCCTTATGAAGTTTGAGACTGGATTGCTGTTCTCAGTTGTGGTTTGTTTCGAAAAGAAAAACAAAAAACTTACCCAGAATACGGTTATGGCAGCAGTTGCTTACAAGGTTGACCATCCTGAATAAATGAGTCCCATGAAAAGGACAGTGCTGTGGGACAGAGATCTGCCCCGGTTCTGCAGACCCCATCCAACCGCTGCTGCCTGCAGTTCTAGGTACACTCTGCGGCCGCTTCTCGCGCTGAGGCGCATGTCTCTCAGTACGGGTCATTGTGGTTTTGGATTGGTCAACTGAACGACAGAATTTCAGAAATTTAAAAGATACAGTTAGAGATTCCTTTTGCTTTGCAGCTAGACAATCCCGATGCTATTAGCAGATGAGCATCCCAGGAATAACTCAGCCACATTCCTTCATGAGGAGGGGAATGTCTCTTATCCAGACTCACTTTCTGTGTACCGTGTATGTTTGCAACAGCAATTATTATATATGCATTTTTCTTCCTTATTGAAAGGAAAACCTGCAGTCTCTTGCCCCCTGCAGTTTTTAGTGAATACTGTACATAAATGATTTATTTCTTTCTTTAGAAAGGGCTTTGCTCTGCACGGCGTCTGTCATCTTGGGATTTCCCCCTCCCCCTCTTGCAGAAGTGTAGCTAGAAGCTGTTTGAATCAATCTGAGCACAACTCAAAGTCGGTTGTATTAATTCCATCAAGCTTCGTCTGCTCTTTAACATTCTCTTTCATCTGGTGAGGACCTTCATTAATATGCACCATTTGTGATTAAGGTAGCACTTACAGGACCATCACAGGATAATGTGCAGATTACTGCACTTCAGAAACACTGCCCCGTCATTCGTCCATGAAATTCAGCTTTCTAAAGTTTTGCTGAAAAATACATAGGATAATAAAAAAGACTTTTTGAATTACATTTTTATTTTTAACCAAAAAAAGCCATGCTAACAATTGCCCTCTAACATATGATCTCTTTGTTTGCTGTGGCGGGAAGAGGGGCAAGGGGACATTTCAACAGAAATACGGGGCAAAAAAAATTGAGATGGATCAAATAAGCTAACCCGTAAAAAGTCATAACTCAGTGGGAGTCCATTGCTGGTAGCTCCTCTGAAGGGGAGAAATAACTGCGTTACACTAGTTACCGCTCGGTAGTAATTGTTAGCAAATGCTGTGAATTGTGACTTTTATTTTTATTTTTTAAACAAAGTTCAAAGTAGCATCCTGAGATAGAGCCATCAGGTGAACTTCTGTCTAAAGGTCAAGAAAATACAGTTGCCGGCATGAGATAAAAGACAAAAATAAAATGGGTAACAGGACAGATAAACTTTGGAAGTAGATGATGTATCAAAGTAAAGAACCACAGAGGTCGACGAAGAAGATTAAAGTGGAACAGGAAAAGTAATCAGACGTGTCAAGTAAAAGCTGTTGGAGGGTAAACTACATATCGCAGAGAAGGAAGTCTTTGAATCGTTAAATACACCTAGTGTGGTCAGGCCTTTTGCGATGGTCAAAACTGCACCCACTGAAGTGAGTACAAAGATTTCAACAGATGCAGAACTGAGCCTACAAAGAACCTCGGCAGCATCACCACTGGAAATGGCAAGGGTGACCTGCTGGGGCTCTGCTGATCACAAAGAAGGGCTGGAAAACTGTTACCAACACAAAACACAGGCAGATCAGCTGCGCGTGGCTCATGGAAACCCAGTTTTTCAGGCATGCCATTGCCTGGAGCCAACCACTGGGCACTGGGAGTCCAGTGGGGAGATGAGGAGGTACGTGGGGCAGCTCATGGCAAACACGTGAAATGCTTTGCTGTGTGATCATGTCTGGGTGTCTTGCAGAGAGGAACATCAAAAAGAATGGGAAGACGGGAGGCTTTTCAGCACATCAAAGTGGAAGGTGGTGCTAATATGCCTGCACTGAGGTTGAAAGCATGATCACTTGTTTAGTGAGCAGAATGCAGAGAACCTAACTTTATTTCAGCCCAAAGTAATAATATCTATTTCGGTTATTTGGGAGTACAGTTCTATGCCATGTGAAGGCCAGCGCAAACAACCAGGGCTGGGATGTGGGAACACATTTGCTAGAACAGAGTTTTGAGGAATGTGGTGGCATGAATTGCAGTTGAACCAAGAAACCAAGGAAGAAGGAGCTTCATATGAGGAGGAGTGCCCTTGTATATATAATATGTATATATAATACTATTTTTTCTGGCCCCTGTGCCTCTAAAAGGACAACTCTGCCTTTACAGAATGGCCCATCCTCTTTGCTGGAGGGTGGATGGCTGCAAGGTTGGAACGAAGCAGTAGCTCAGAACTCCCAAGAAAGCTGAGACCTAGCCCTTTACGTGTTCAGCAGGAGTGGTAAAACCTGTTGGGTGGATGGACAAATTCCAGGACATTAACCTGGAGGAGAAATGAGAACTAAACAAAAATGACTAGGAGGATAACATTATCCGTAAGCAAGAGACAACAGTGGGGTTCAACTGGGACCTTGCAGGTCCATGCTGAAATGCATTTGAAATGCCTTCTCCTGCATGTGGACAGGCACATGGAGCCTGACCTCTTTCACTGCTGCTGGTGAGAGATGGGCTGGAGATGTGCTTCGTGCTGCACGTGCGCACAACGATGCATTGGGCTGGAGACCAGTTACAGGGGCCTTTGTGGCTGAGGGGTCAGGATAAAAGAGGGAAAGAGAAACAGATATGGCATGAGAAGTAGAAAAAGCAAGATGTTGAAAGTCAGGGAAGAAGAAAAGGTGAGGTGGGAACCATGGCTACAGTTTTTCTTCTCAGACCATATGGGCCACTTGGAACTGGGAATTCCTTTCCCTGCCTTTAACCCCAAATGTCTGTGTTTGTGCAAGTATCATTCATGGGGCAATTCCATATTTTTTTCTAAAGATATTGTAATTTGCATATCACGTTAGCATTATATTACCTATTTGCATACCAATCCTACTTAGTTTCTCATCCGGCATTTAAAAAATTCAGATATCTTATAGCTATAAGCAAATATTGAAAATTTAGTAACTACCAGCTTCTCTAAAACCATAAGTAATCAAGGGACCACGTACTGTTTGCTCATGGCAGGAATATTAGCAAATGCTTGAAGGATGTGCAGGAATAGTAGAAGGTATCAGGAAAAATTTTAAGAGTGAAAACTAGATACTGGTTTTAGGGTCTTCAAAAAGAGTGCGTTGGCAGTGGATAATGGTTGGTGTTGAGGAAGAGAACTGCTATGATATCCTTAGGCCCTCTGCTTCAGAAGCTACTGGCTGGGGGCAGTGAGGGGACAGAGAAGGAAGTGGATTTAAGGAATTGCTTTCACACAGGAAAAGGGAGGTTCTGTCTTGAAGGGGAACCAGGGAGTGGAGTAGGGTAAGGAAGACTTATTTCTGCTTATGAGGATGACGACCAGCCCAAAGAGGGGAAATGAAGATACTGTTACAACGTCTGAGTGCACCGCTGCTCTGAGGGGTGGAAGGGCCTCCACGGAGCCCCACATAGCTGGTGGGACTCAATCGAGAATGTATATTCTTGGTAGTTGCAGAATTGTATACCCTGAATTTATTAAAACTGATTTTTTGTTTGAATCTTACAGTACTGCTGAAAGCAGTATGTACTCTTGGGGTTGCTGTCTGCCTCAGAAAAGAGAGCATGTTGTTGAACGGACGAAACATGGTTATTTCGGTGGGACTCTGCAGCTCCTCCATCAGTCACACCATTTCCCATTTGGAACACGATAGCACAGGATGCTCTGATGAAAAATGTAGAGGCATACCTTCCTGTCCCATAAAGGCGTGCCTTTTGCTTCTTCCCATCTCACCAACCTTCCCCTTCCCTGTCATCTTTGCCGGTTACTCTCTCGTCTGTTTTACCCCCTCTATTGTCCCTGTCATGGGTCTCACACAAAGCCTGATCTTCTTTAGCGTAGCAAGAAGGGATTGGAGTTACAAGGGGTTTGAAGAAACAAAATACATACCAGAGAAAAAAGACATTTAATTGGAGGAGTGCCATATTAGTTGTCTTATGTAGTGTTCTTGTTCAATGAAATTAACTGTACATTCCCGTAATTAATTCCTTTTTCTTGCAGTTACATTGATTAGCATATAACACAGATAAAGCAAAGAGGCAGTGGTTGGTATTTTGCCTTCAGCAGCCGGCAGTGCAGTATGTTAAGCCATCAAATTGTCTATGTGCTGCTGATCGTTTCTCCCTTTGAAAAAAACAGTGCTCACCATTAAGGCACCAGCAAAGAAAAATGAGCCAGAAGTTGAAGGCAAAGGGGCAGTGCTTCAAATGTACATTTTATGCTGCTAAAGTGATCCGCAGTACTGTGACCAAAATCCCATTAAATGGAACACTTTCTATTTAAATCTTCCCATGACATGTTTCTGGTATTACTGTACCAGGGAGGCACAAAACTGTCAGGCTTAAAGCTGGCTCTTCGTTCCTTCCTCCAATGGCTCTGCGGACTCAGACTGTCACTTCCAGTTCAGGAGCTCAGGCTAAGTGCCAAACCTCTGGGCTGAGCAACGCCTTGCCTCTGACTGCCGCTGAACCCCGTAACCTGGGTACCTTGCCCAATGAGACATTAACAACTTAATTCTCATGTAAGAAAAGTCAATACCTCACAAAGGACAGTGTGGTGCCATTGCCCCTTCCCCAGGCCTCCGTGGGCCATCAGCTTTACTGGTGTCCTTAGAATCATAGTATCATAGAATGTGTTGGGTTGGAAGGGACCTTCAAAGGTCATCTAGTCCAACCCCCCTGCACTAAGCAGGGACATCTTCAACTAGATCAGGTTGCTCAGAGCCTCATCAAGCCTGGCCTTGAATGTCTCCAGGGATGGGGCCTCCACCACCTCCCTGGGCAACCTGTGCCAGTGTCTCACCACCCTCATTGTAAAGAACTTCTTCCTAATGTCTAATCTAAACCTTACCCTGCTCTAGTTTAAAACCATAGTTCCTTATCCTGTTGCTACATGCCCTTGCAAACAGCCCCTCCCCAGCTTTCTTGCAGGCCCCCTTCAGGTACTGTAAGGTCTCCCCAGAGCCTTCCCTTCTCCAGCTGGAGAAGAGAAGGACATGCAGTTCATCCTTCACGGGATGAATTCAAGCACAGAGGTATTGGTGGGCACACTGCCCGTCCTTCCCTGCCAGCAGAAAGGCCTCTGGAGTGTTAATCTGGCCAACATTGAGTGGTCAGCAATAGCTCAAATCAGAAGGTTTTGGTTGCTGCTTTTGCAGCCACCCTTTGGGCATTCGAGGCACGTTGTGGCTTCTGACCTGCACAGACCAGAGTCTCTCACCACGCAGGGCAGCAAACTGCTGTGAGCTACAGTTAAAGCCCGCGTTCACCCACTATTAGCATCTGACATTGTCTGAAATACCTCACTAAGCTTTCTTCCAAGGGCTGATCCCAGCATCTTGGATACTCTTAACGCAGGCTTATGTTAAACACTTGCTGTTAAATGCTTTTAATAATCCCAAGTGCTGCGTATACAGAGTGGAGCGCAGGAGTTGCTTCAGAGAAGCAGAGAAACACTTGCTTAACTGAATCTTAATGGATTGTTGTCCCAATCTCCCCAGTTATTGGTGATGTTGCAAACAATAGTATAAGAGAAAGAAGGAATGTTAATGATAAACTAAAGTCTAGGAGTCTTATTTTGTCCACTGATAGGCTAAAATATTCCTCCTTTTTTTTACATTCTGTATAGGAAGGGCACCTTTTTTTGCTCCCAAGTAAAGTGCTTTGGTGCAATCATCATTTCTATGACGTGGACAGCTATAACATTACTTTTATATTTACTTAGTTTGTAAAGTATGCAGAAAACTCGTTAGGTTTGGGATTCCTCCTAGAGACAACCAGTGTTAGCCAGTAGCTCAACCAGAGTTGCTCTTTTGGTTCAGAATATTTTTCATTTTTGCATGTTAGCATTGGTTTTTCATGTCTTCTACTTGGATGTTGAACTTTTCTTTTTGTCAGGGCTAGATCAGTTGTCTTAGCTTTGGTTTTCTTGCTTCATCCCTTATGAAATTCAATAAGGGCAAGTGTAGGGTGCTGCACCTGGGGAGGAATAACCCCATGCACCAGTACAGGTTGGGTGCTGACCTGCTGGAGAGCAGCTCTGTGGAAAGAGACCTGGGAGTCCTGGTGGACAACAGGATGACCATGAGCCAGCAATGTGCCCTCGTGGCCAAAAGGGCCAATGGCATCCTGGGGTGCATCAAGAAGAGTGTGGCCAGCAGGTTGAGGGAGGTCATCCTCCCCCTCTGCTCTGCCCTGGTGAGGCCTCACCTGGAGTACTGTGTCCAGTTCTGGGCTCCGTGGTTCAAGAAGGACAGGGAACTGCTGGAGAGGGGACAGCAAAGGGCTACAAAGACGATGAGGGAACTGAAACACCTCTCTTATGAGGAAAGGCTGAGGGATTTGGGTCTCTTCAGTCTGGATAAAAGAAGACTGAGGGAGGATCTTATCAACACTTAGAAATACTTAAAGGGTGGGTGTCAGGAGGATGGGGCCAGGCTCTTTTCAGTGGTGCCCAGGGACAGGACAAGAGGTAGTGGGCACAAACTAGAGTATAGGAAGTTCCACCTAAACATGAGGAGGAACTTCTTTACTTTGAGGGTGGCAGAGCACTGGAACAGGCTGCTCAGAGAGGCTGTGGAGTCTCTATCTCTGGACACATTCAAAACCCACCTGGAAGCGTTCCTGTGCAACCTGCTCTAGGTGAACCTTCTCTATCAGGAGGGTTGGACTAGATGATCTCCAGATGTCCCTTCCAACCCCTACCATTCTGTGATTCTGTGATCCCAGCACATTAGCAATACTGAAAAAGGAAATAACTTTCAGCTAACTATCCAGCGCCTATTTAAAGTGATTTTACTCCCTTCTTGCAGTTTAGAGTGGACATCACAGTTACTGGCAACACTGGTAAGCTCCTTGAAGGTCTGAGAAAGGACACAAAGACCTGAATCACCAGGTAAGTACTAGCTCCAAAGCATCTGATTTCCCATATCAGTCCTTAGTCACATCGGGCAATGCAGAATTCTGAATTAATGTTCATCTCTTCTATGGGTGAACAGGACTCTAGTGTCATTCCTAGTGCTTGCTACATGAGAAGTAAACTCAGGTAAACTCCCCCAAACCCCACAATCTCAAATAAGATAAGAAAAATAATATATTCAAAGGGAAGGGCATGTTAAAATATGGTATCTGTCAGGTAACTGAGCCCGTACTTTGTTGCAAATATTTTAAAATCAATTTCCTGGCCAATATTACTATTTATCAAAGCTCTCTTTTGTTTAAGCCATGGCTTGCTGCCTCACAGCCCGTCTCCTTGGTCCTGCCGTGCAGCCATTATGCTGAATTTACGACACAACAGTAATTACTGTGCCAGACCCAACCAGCTGCTGTTTAAAAAAAAGCGCTGCCCCACCCCCCCACCCCCAAATCCAAGAAACAAAACCTCTGGATTGTGCCTAACAATGCAGAATTAGATGGTAGAGGA
This sequence comes from Larus michahellis, assembly GCF_964199755.1. Taxonomy (NCBI): domain Eukaryota; kingdom Metazoa; phylum Chordata; class Aves; order Charadriiformes; family Laridae; genus Larus; species Larus michahellis. The sequence continues at coordinate 122,796,818 of NC_133897.1, forward strand.
CAGGGAAGCTTTATTCAAGCGCTAATGTTCAGGGAACTAGCGGGGACGCTGGAAGTGAATGGCAGAGTAAGTAGCACGTTGAATAAATGTCTCCTCCAAGTTTGCTCCATTGTAAGAGCCCTTCTCAGTGTACGGGGCCGCCACGGTGTAAGGCACACGGAGAGCCAAATGCTCACTTAGAGCGAACAAAAGCCTCCCTCCCGCTGTTGCTTAATGCTGTAACTTTTATTAGCAGCAAGTGACAGCAGTTTAGCCTCCCTTCCTTCTTCTAGATGATTACATTCTTAAGCCGATTGACTGTGTTGACTAAAGGCAGCTGTTGATCCACGCTCTTTCCTCTCACACACACAATGGCACAAGAAGAAAAGAACCGCCAGATTTCGTGTGTTCAGGATAAGCTTAAGATTTTGATTGCCTGAACAGAGGTGAAAAATTGGTTGCTGTATCAGGAGCCTGGGACCCCTGAGGGCAGAGTTTCCTCATGCCTGGCAAAAGCAGGGGGGGCTGCTGTGGGTCTGGGAGCCCAGAACTGAGCCTCCCTCCTGAAGGTCCCTTTCCCTTCCCCCTTCCCCTTGACATGGGGGGACAGATGGGGAAGGAGGGCACAGTAATAGTATGTATTTGGTTGGGTTTGGGCCAGGTAGCCACTAATAAAGGCAAAACCCTACCAAGAAATGGGAGGATTAGAGAATCAAATATAAATGCAGCTTGCAGTCTTTACACAGCTAACAGCAGATGTGTAAATGGAATTTAGGGGCTTGGGTTTTTTTGGGGGGTTGTTTTTTGGTTTTATGGTTTTTTTTTTCCTGTAGTCATTGTTAATACCTAGTTATTTCCACCACCAAGTCCAGGCAGGTGCTTTGCTCCATGCTCAGAGGACCCTCAGGACATCCAAAGCGGCAGCTGACGTTTTCTGCTAAGGCCCAAGGGCGTAATGCCAGTGCATGGGCATGTGGATGGTGTCAAACGATCAGTTCCCTGAACTTCCAAGCCCTCCTTTGAGCTTATAAATAGCACTACCATAGGGGATGGCACTGGGAAAGGATTCCTCATAACCACAAAACAGCTGTAAAACTGATTCTTGGAGAGGTACTCCCTTTTAAGTAACTCATCTGTGTGAATTGGCACAAAATTTTACCCAGGAGGAAAGATGACAGTGGAAGTGGCATTGCAGCTATAATTACCCAATTAAGCTTTTTTTCAGGGAAAAACATGTCTTAGATATCACCTTATGTGGTGTAAATTAATAGAAAAAGCCAGCCTCTTTCTGCAAGGATTTAGGAGGCAAATTCCGTGGCTCAGCCTCTGTTGGCTGGTAATATGGTGCATGGTAAATACATCAGTTAAAGGTCTCAGGAGAGGCTGCTTTAACAAGAAGGCTCCTGCCACTGTCTTGTTTCAGGTGAGAGATAATTTGCTATTGAAAAGAACATCCAAAAGCAAGTCCTCATTTGCAAAAAGGAAATACAAGTGAAGAAAGTGTGTGGCGGGCATTCCAAACCACTTTTTTTTTTTTTTTTTCCCAAATTATTCCAGGTGAAATCCAACTCAATGCATCCAAAATTCAGCCACAACGTTTAAAGGGATGGTCATGTGGGAAAAAAATATTTTGACATCTCAAATAGGAATTTTCAAAAATGGTTAAAGCAAAAAGTACTTTTCCTCCTGGGAAGCTGTGCCATCTGTTTTACTGCTTTGCAGCCTGCAATAGGCAAAAAGTTCCTTTTGTTGTACTCCTTGTTCCTAGAAGGAAAGAACAAACAACAAATGAGCAATTCTGGCATCCTTACTATCTTTTGCTCCTCTCTCTTCATATACCTAAACTCCCATTCATATTTACATGACATAAGATGATTTATGCAGCTGAAGTATTGGCCAGACGTAGCACTTGTAAACTGCTGGAAAAGCTGCTTGATTCTGCCTTGTGCAGCGTGACAATGGATTAATGCACAGTGGAAGAACTTAACAGGGATGACAATTTGATAACTGACATTGTTACGCTAATTTAATAGGAGGAGAAAACCTAGACTAGATCTCAAAAGCTTGAGTAGACATAGATAATAGCGCAGTGGTAAACCATATACTGGGGAATGAAAGTGCTGCCAGTGTGCCGTCAAATAAGGAAATTCTATTCCCTAATGAAACAAGAAACACTAGGGAAGCAGGTGGCTTTCAAGGTGGCAACAGAAGTACGAGTGTGTCTGAGATGGAATAAAATGGTTGAAAGGGTCAGAGTCCAATGGAGTTATCACCGAGGAATGGAAAGATGCTTTATTTTTCTGAACTTGCCAAAAAATTGCTTCTTTTAGAAACATTTTGGAAAATTCTGCACCCACTGATGGAGCGGTATAGTAAAATATGGTATTTTAATTTCAACCCACCAGTGCCTGATTAGAGTTCATACAAATTTGTTTTCTGGTTTTATTCATATGGGTATTTTTGCTCCAACGAAGGACGGGTGATATAAGGTGAGAAGGTCTGTAAGTCAAAAAAAAAAAAAAGCCAAACCCCAACAATGACAATCATACAAAAGGGTTTAAAGCCCAGTTCTGCTTCTTCTCTTCACATCACCTTCAATCCATCCCTAGCGTCTTCAGAATAGTCCATCAACTGTTACATTACCTCAATTAAAAGAAATTCAAGCTTACCTACAGCAGCCCATGTAAAATATCTCTGTGAAAGCTGCTTCTCAGTGATGAGCTATCGCTTTCCAAAAACCTAGGCAGCTATATTTTTCAGGTAGGGGCAGTGTCTTTTACATGATTGCTCTTCTCTCTTAACTAGTACAAACCAATGTCCTAGTTAACAAAACAGAGCTTCAACTGAAGATAACCCCCAAAATGAAGTGGTTTGTCTGGACTCCAGGGCACAGGAGCTGAGGATGCAATACTTACCTGGGACGCACCGATCTGGGGTGCACCTGTCCCTTGCAGACACTGTTGAGTTTCAACACCATCACCCTTTCCTCCTCGCACCTTGCAGTGATTGCCCTACCTGTGTGAATGTCCATATGTCAGTAACCACTTCAATGTGAAACAAAAATCCCAACGTAGACAGAAATATCTATTTTATCATTCAGAAAGAACAGCATCTATTTATTTCGGTTATCTCTACCAGTAGGTGTCATGATACAGCAACCTGTGAAAATTCTTGGCGCGGTAGGAGATAAAGTGGTTAAATGAACACTAATAATTATGGACTTTCATTTAAATAATTGGATGTCAGTGGTTAAAGGGTGGTTAATTTTGCTAGATGCTGCCACCCAGACATTAATCTCCTTGTTTTGGATGCGCCGCAAAGGAAAACCTCTGTCACTGCCCAAAAATTTTCTTTTTGATGCCTGTGTAATACCCCCGTTTCCCTTGTTCCGGGAATGGTACCTGCCCCTCAGTGGGACACACTAATAACGGGGTGGGTAAGTGACTGAGCAGTGACATCCTCTGAAGAAATTAATGATAACCTCTCCTTTGAAGAAGGAGATTCAAAACGAATGCCACACACATTTGCTACATCTAAGAGCAGCCCACTTAGGTGTTTTTGTCACACATCAAAGCACACGCACAGCCTTGTCTGTTTTTGTGATGATCCTGGTTTCACCCTTCTGGGGGAAAAAAAAAAAGCAAAAAAAAAAGCTGTCTAGTCTGACAAATTAATTAAAAGTAATGGTAATATGTCAGATGATAGATGATAGTCAATCAGGTGCCTGGGCTAACTACGACCATCCCTGTCCAGTGATGCTGCTGCGTCCTGCTGAATCTGCAGTTAGAAATGCGTACGCATCAGAACAAAGTATGGCTATAACTGCGTGTCACACTTTTTCCCTGCTCTTCCCTCCTGCTAGGAGGATGACGAAACATAAAAATACTTTAAATAAGCGAGAAAGAATGCCATATGAATACCCACGTTCCAGAGTGGGGTAAATGACCAGGGAGTGGGGGAAACGTTTTAGCGCAGGCACACCTGTATTCACGGAGGTGAGCTGCTGCCAGTCAGTGTGGCACCTGCTTTCTCTCCCCTCCCCCAGACCAAGCCTGCCGAGCATCGGGCACTCTCGGCTCTCAGGGACGTCTGCGCGAGCTGAGGGTATGCATGATGGGTACGGTGTTTAGTTTTCAAGTCTTTGCCTGTACGGATGTGTTGCAATTTAAGAGGAATAAAGTAGCGATGTTTTTAAGTTTGATGTGATTGCTGGCCTTATGACTTCTCCTGAATATGTCTCCTGCTTCCATTGAAAGTATCTCTTTTGACTTCGGGTTTTTTTCTTTTTTTTTTTTTAATTATCTTTGCTTTTTAAAGATTGTCGTTGAAAAAACCCAAACCCACCACATTACATGAAAGGGCCTATTACTGTTCAGTGAGGGAAGAAAAAGTGGAGTGTAATATCTTATTAGAAATGTATAAACCCTCCTTTGTCTACCTTTGCTTCATGTTCTCAACAAAGTTCTTTCTTGGAGCTCCAGGGATCTTGTAAATCCATTCTAGATATTTTTAATGTTTTTTGCAACCATATTTTGAAGCTACTCCTGTGTTTTTAAGGCATTTGTGTTTACAACTGAATTTCTAGATTCTTAAAGAGTAAATATGAGCAAATAAATGGAGTCTCATTAAATGGATTCCTCAGGACAGATGCAAGCAAAAATATTTAAGAATATGCATTTCCTTCTGGTGACAACCCAACCCTACAAACTCAGCAAAGAAGCCAAACGACAGTGTCAAATACAGCATGAGGTTAAGAAGGCACCATGGAAGTGTACGGGGTTAACCACGAGGAGCCCATGAGTGACCTCTAGTCAGGCAAGACTTGATGGAGCTCTTTAGCTCAAACTCACCAAGTACCCACCCAGAAACCCTTCTGCACCTCTGACTTGGAGGGGCTGATCGCCCAACTCTCACTTGAGAGTTGGATGTAACACAACATTGCCATAAGCCCTGCCATCGGCAGAACAGAATCCAAACTGCTTAATTGTTAATAAAACTCCTTTAGTTTGACAAGTGTGGGTTTTACACAGCACACCTCCACCATGTCATATTGTCATTCTTGAAGGAAATGAGGCGAGATCACTACGTTATTTTGGTATCTCAAAATACTTTGGGGAGAAGTCCGGTCTCTTTCGAATTCCTGCCATGAATACATGTGCTTTAAATACACTTTGAGAAAAGAGAAGGCAGTGGCACAGGAGGCAGTCTTGGCAATACTTACCTTAAATTCTATTCTTAATTAGCCAGATGCTTCTCAAACAGAGAGAAAAGCAGTTACCCTCTCCCGGAGACCTTTCCAGACACTGATTTTCAAAACCGCTGCTGCTCAGCAGCTTGCAAAAACATAGGCCTGGCTGTTTGGTGCCAGACCGGGCTAATTTTTCACTTCTATGTACTTTGGCCTCAGTTTCAGAGCAATATTCTCACATAAAACAACAGTGAAATATTCACGAGGAGAAGCTACCGCAGTGTACCTGCTTGTCACGAATTACAACCACTTCAGAGCAGCAGTTTACCATTTATCAGTGTTCACACTCAGTCTACTACTCAGCAACTCAATTTTACAAGTGAATGTTAGCGAATTAGCTAGCAGGTTTCAGTGGATGAACACAGAGTCTCTGGCAGCCAAACCAACTGCTTACCCTTTTTTGAATTGGATTTAATTTTGAATTACTCAGTCAGTAATGAAAGAGCTTTTTACCCTCACCTTAGAGCTGTCAGCTTTCTAGAAAGCAACTTATAGTCAGAGTATTTGGTACAGGCCTCCCAGCTCAGCTGTGATCGCTGGAAGAACTATTATAATCAGAGACATGTAATCAGCTCTGCACTTCATCCCGGTAAATGATGTGATTGTTTTCGCTGAATGTCTTTCTTACTGTTTTAGTTGCCGTTAACAATTGAAATGGCACCTCGTCATAAGGGCACCCTGGTCATGAGGTTTGCCAAAGACTGAACTGGGTAAAGCTGTGGCTTAGCTGAGTGCTTGTCATTTTTATAAAGATTTTCTAAACTCTTAGCCTGAGAGCTGCTCTCTGTTCAACAAGTGCCACCCCTTTTCCCATTCAAGACCGGCCCCGATAGCTGTTATTCGCTGCCTGGGAAAGGACCTGCAACGTTTCAACTGCAGGTAAGTCTTTCTCATAGTTCACTAATATAAATTTAGTGAAAAAAATGTTGACAAGTAGAGTAAACTCCCCACTCAAAAGGTGTCGAGCTGAGTCTTGACTCAAGTAACTTAAGACAAGCGGATCTGGATCGGTAGAGTCCTTTCAGGGCTTGGTGGTATCTAATGCCTGGTGATTTCCTTCATTGTATTGTGTGATTCACACTGTATTACCATAACAATGACATCCTCTTATTGGTGGGGAGCAATAGAAGGCTAATAAGAAATCAGTATCCCTGTTAGTATTCTCATTTTCCCCTACAGAAGAAAAGAAGAAAGTGGCCTTTTATAGTGAGTAGGATGGGCAGATGGCCCTTTTTAAGCAATGAAAATTAATTTTCACTTTTTTACATCAAAAAAAATGTACCATCTAGGATGATGTACAGAGTGACAGCTAATAACCGCATTTCTCTCTCAATTTCTTGACAATGGAATTCTCTTTCAAGTGCTAAAATACCAGTACAAAGTCCTAGTGGCAGCAGTATAGGAAACTGTGCCACTGGAAGGTTTTCTGAAATATTACTGAAACATACCCAAACTGCCCACCGTAACTCAGTGATCGCATTTCACAGAGATTTTCCACCAAATTTTCAGCCCAATAATATAGGGAATGGAACGACCAGCTAAGAAGCCATTGGGAATGAGAGCTTTTGTACAGCATCATACAGTAATCATAACAGCATGCTCCTATGCATACTGTAGTAACGGGTCAAGATATTGATACCTCTGGGGTGCCATCCAGAGGGACCTTGACAGGCTGGAGAAGTGGGCCAAAGCTCATGAAGTTCAACAAGGGCAACTGCAAGGTCCTGCATCTGGGCTGGGGCAACCCCCAAATCAGCGCAGACTGGGGGATGAACAGATTGAGAGCAGAGAAGGACTTGGGGATACTGGTGGTGAGAAATTTGACAAGAGCCAGCAATGTGCAATCGCAGCCCAGAAAGCCAACCGCATCCTGGGCTGCATCAAAAGCAGCGTGGCCAGCAGGTCGAGGGAGGTGATTCTACCCCTCTACTCCACTCTCATGAGACCTCACCTGGAGTACTGCATCCAGCTCTGGAGTCCTCAGCACAGGAAAGACATGGACCCATTGGAGTGGGTCCAGAGGAGGGCCACAAAAATGATCAGAGCACCTCTCCTATGAGGACAGGCCAAGAGAGTTGGGGTTGTTCAGCCTGGAGAAGACAAGGCTCCAGGGAGACCTTAATGCAGCCTTGCAACATATAAGAGAGGCAGAAAGAGACTTTTTAACCAGGGTCTGTAGTGACGGGGCAAGGGGCAATGGTTTTAAACTGAAAGAGGGTAAATTTAGATTGGATTTAAGGAAGAAAACTTTTATGATGCAGTTGGTGAGACAGTAGAAGAGGTTGTCCAGGGAAGTTGTGGATGCCCCACCTTTGGAAGTGTTCAGGGCCAGGCTGGATGGGGCTCTGAGCAACCTGGTCTAGCGAAAGATGTTCCCACTCATGGCAGGGCGGGTTGAACTAGATGATCTTTGAGGGTCCCTTCCAACTCAAACCATTCTATGATTCTACCAGATATAAAAGATTTGGTGTTCAAACCACTAAGCTTTAGTTAATAACCATGTGGTAGTTTTCTAATTGCAAGTGATTTCAAGCCCTTCATCAGCAATGTTTGCAAGGTAATGGAGTGCCACAAGACTTGGCAAGGAGAATAGATGTGGTGTGCCACCTTCTTTGACACCCTTGTCCAAATAAAAGGGGTGACCTCCACGGTGAGGGTTTCCCCACACAGCAGAAGAAATCTGGACTCCATACACTGCAAACAATCACTATTAACAATATTTTTTTTAAAAGAAGCAAACATATGATTTTGTAATTTAGCACTGAGTTTATTAAAGTTTTCCAAATGTGGACCTCAAATGTATGCTGGATATTAGAGGTTTATATTAAAGCTATAATTTTATTTTTTGGTTTTACTTTATAGTTCATTGTTTGCATTGAAAAGAAAAAAAATAAGATTGGACAAAGACATTAAAAAAATGTAGCCTATGCCTCTAATTATTAGAGAACATATCTGCAAGTTAAGCATCCCTTGTAGCTTGTAATTTTCAAATATCAGGGGCAGCAAGTGAACGCTGATAAGGGGGCCTGCTGGCGAGGGCAGTAAGGGCTTTTCTCAGCTCGAAGCCATATCTCCACAGAGCAAATCCTTCCCTCCCTGCTACAGAATATGAGGGGAAATAAATAGGTCAAGCTTGTGGTGCTAAAGCACTCAGAGTTTGCAACCACAAATAAAATTAATTTGAAACAGTTCAACAGAGACATGTTTGAAAAATTAATAATACTTATCCTTGCTATTTTTCCGTTTTTTTAGCACTTTTCCTGCTGTGTTTCACTGTGTTAAGACTGAGTGTAAAAACCAAACCAGCACCAAGAACTGATTAGCAACCCTACAATAACAAAACAGCAGCCTTGCAGGAAAAAATTACCTGATTCAAGTTTCCAAGGGAGCATTAGGAAGAACTTAGCAAAATTATTTTCTAGAAAACCTTGAAAATTCGGCAACACTGTTTCTTTTTATTTACCTACTGTGATCTACTCCCCTGTTGCCCAGACTCTGAGGGAAAATGAGGACAATCCTATCTATGTGCGATTTTTTTGGTAGACTGGATCCTTCTCCCAGCTCTCCTTACACCATAATTTAATAGTTGGCTTACCACAGCAAAGGTGTACTTACAAAACAAATTATATATATATAGTCACAATAATTAGAACTCTTTTCCATTGTGTTTCCAGACATTATTAGAAAAGGGAACAAAAAAATTTGCATAAAATATCTTTCTCCACACTTGGAGAAATTGACTGAATTAGGTGGCACGACATAGACTTTCCATTCATGAAGCAGTTATTAATTTTACAGCCTTTCCAGCTCTTTTGTGCTCCTTTTTTTTTCAGTGGTGAAAAAGAGATTTAAGCAGGTTATTTGGGTTGGAGTATATAAAAAAAACATTTCTGCACCCTCTCCTCCCACATCTGATCCAGTCCAGAGGACAGCTTAGCAGAAAAAGAGAGTCCTATTTTTGGACTTCACGTATTTCACTTGGCACATCTGGAGTGTGGTTGCTTTACTGGGGCAGGACGTTGGAAAGGAGTCAGCAGACCTGGCTCAGGCTTTCACAGATGACATGGCCTCAAGCAACTCATTTTTTTCAAACCATATAACATCATTCTTGGCAACAGAATGTGGGGGGAATTGGGGTGGGGTATGTCCCCAAAGTCACTGTTGCTCGGGGACCGGCTGGGTATTGGTCTGCTGGTGGGAGATGGTGATGCTTTTGCATCAATTTTTCTTTTTTCATTCTTCACTTATTAAACTTGACCCACTTTTTATTCTCGCTTTTGCCTGTCCGATTCTCTCCCTGTGCCACTGTGGGGAGTGAGCAAGTGACAGGGTGGGGGCTTCTCTGCCAGCCAGGGACAACCCACCACAGCCTCAAACTGCTGTAGGCCATGGACATGCCTTTAGAGAGCACTGCTATATGCTTACTCTATTCTTCCATCCTGCTGTATCTGTTTTATTTAGTATCAGTGACAGAATAAAAGGCTGTGAAGAATTGCTCTTGTCCAGTACAGCCATTTTATATTACCATAGAAGCATAAAATCATTTACGTTGGAAAAAACCTTTAAGATTATCAAGTCCAACCGTTAAAAAAAGTATTCTTACATACTTAGTCCAGCAACTATCTGCGTGGCATGGCTTGATTTTTGTCATTATTTCACTATTCTTTTTCATGTACTGGTAACTGTTTTTCAATAGTAGTTAGAGTCAGGGGTAGGTCCTGACTACAGGATCTATTGAGATCAGCTTCTCTTTATATAGAAAAATGTGCATCGTCCTTACAAATGCCTCACAAGCCACTCAAAGCCAAATTCAGAGGAGCTTTAACAAATTTATGGGAAGTTTTTAATACAATGCTAGGAACACGAGAGAAATGAAATTGTTCCTTTTTTCAATGGAGTTTTACCAACAAAACTTACCTCCACTTAAACTGTATTCAACAGGAACTCAGGTCATTACAGCAAGAAGATACAATCCCTTCAGTATAACTCTGTTTTCCAATTAGATTTACAGCTATGGTCACGTACACGTTCATCTGCTTTTCCTCATTCAGAAAATTCATTCTCCATTCAAGGGTGGGCAGCTTTTGAACTGTCAAATACTTGCTTACCTCTGAATTGTCTTTCTGTAGCTGTTGATACTCATCATGGCTGATATGGTGGCGTTCTCCTTCGATGACAGGCAGCAAGGTGCTAATCTGGATAAAAAATTTTGACTCCAGATCTCTTTTTGTGTGTTCTGACTCCAGTTTTCCAGCTGACATCGAAAGCAGTAAACAAATCTGGTTACGCGTTAAACTGGTCAGATTGTCTGCTCCCACAACCTAAGGTTGCATCTAAAGCTCTTACTCACAGTTGTAAATGAAAATGAAACCTATCCTGGAATTCAAGGAGAGAAGAGAAAAGAATGGATAAGTTACTTGTCTTCCCAGTGTGGATGTAACCCTAAAGAGACTCAACCCACTGAGACCACAGTCATGTTTGGTACTTAACCCTGGATGGGAATTTAGGGATATTATACGACATTCTCCCACCATCCGTCCCTTTCCGTCAGCACCCTGAAGACTCAAGGAAACTCTAGGAAACTCTCAAGGAAACTCCAGGATAGTTGGGAAGACGTGAGGCGGTCTCAAGGACCTGCCCATCTGCACTACTGAAGTTCTGTAGTGAGACATCCATGAGCTTGAAGTAATAGTTTAATGGAGGTAATTGATATAAGGACAACACTTTTCTGAAGGCAGCCTTACCCTAACAGCAATAATTAGGCTGAGGTGATCAGGCATTGATTACAGAAGATACGGATAAGAGAAAGAAATAACTCTGCAGTTATTTCTGGATACCTGACTCAGTCTATAGTTGGAGCAAGATCTTCTCCACTTGGACTTCCTTAGGAGGTTGAAAGCAGGCAGAGAGTAGGTGGCTCTGACACCTATACTGCATCCAAGAGGGCAAATCTAATTGTGTTGCTTGGATCTAGATTTGCACACACAGAAGTGAACTGAGATTTATGACCTCTCCTTCACAGGATGGGTCTGAATTTCAGTACCCTCTTCAAAGAAGAGAAAGTTAAAACTATAGTTAAATCTCTGATTGTTCCAAAGAAGACTTGAAAAAAGCCAGTACTTAGAGGTGGAAACAGCTATAAGGACCCCATCAGTCTGCTGGAATTTGGCACAGATAAACCACTTGAGGACTGAAAACTAAGCATCTGTACGAGCCTTTAGAGAAGAACATCAACCCTCCTACAATTGAAGAAGGCCCTAAATATTTCAGAGAAGGCAGCCAGAAGAAGAGGATGTGTGTGCTGTGGAAGACATCCCTGGAGAACTATCAAAGTAGGCTGGGGGTGGAGCAGGTAAAAGGGGAGACTAGCCATAGGCCTTGAAGGTCATATGGTGGCCCCCAGCTTTCCTACTTCTCCCTCAAGAGAAGGAGCAATTAGGGGAGAGGAAAGAGGAGTCAGAGGGTAGAACACCGAAGTAAATCTCTTACCTCCTCATCCTCTAGCCTCTTGTCCTAATCTGGATTTAGCAAGACAGCTGCCCAGCTAAGAAGCATTCCCGGCTGGAAAACAGCATCTTAGACAAACTGCTGGCTGCTGCTTAGTTGACAGTTCGAGGCACACTGCCCTGCACAACAGGAGTAAGGAAACTTTGAAACCTAGGCAGAGCTGTCACTCTTCTCCTCTGTGGAAAACCTATGCCAGAGCTTTTCTTTGGATGAGGCCAAGATAGTGACCTGGCACAAGGTATCTGCTTCATCCCTTCCTGGCACGCAAGAGACAGAAGCAGCTGTAGATGTTTTAAAGTTGAAGAGACAGAAAGGCACTTGGTTCCTAACCAACTTTTGAATGCCTGGTGAGACAAAGGCCGAGGAAACCACACATCTACGGTAGAGACAAGCTATAGGCTTTCACGGGCATGGTGAGAAGATGTTGAAAGCAAATGCATCTCTCAAGTGATGGGTAGCAACTAGTAAGAATTTGCAACAATGTTCTCATATCCAAGACCAAGTGCCTTTAAAAAGATATCCAATAAATTTTTAAGAATAAACGTAGCATGGCAAAATGGTGTTGCCTCCAGCCAACTTAAAATTATAAAATACTAGTGACTCAGATCTCATGATTTATGGACCACCCGCTTCTGCTCTTATTGAGGACATTCTTCATTAATACAAAGATCCAGCCAGATCAGCCTACTGGGTTTACTCGATAATTTTGAGAAAAGAGGTTTGGGTGTCTGCATGAACTGGACTGGAAGGCCCTTTTTGCTGTTCAAAGACAATAATATTTATAGCTTTAAATGCTCTGTCAATTTAAATGTTATAATGTTTCACAATCATGTATTTAAACACAGAAATCTGTTTATTTACCCAAACAAAACAGAGGAAATGATTCCAGCCCTCAGGTTTTGAATTCTCATTTAAATATGTGAACATCAGTCCACAACTTAGAGATGTTTGTGTATCTATGTACCTCCAAAATACTCATATTTCATAGGCTTTTTCACATTAATATTCACCAACAGTATCACAAAAGTTCTTTTTCTTTTACATAACTGTAAGCAACAGTAATTCTAGAAACACTAGAGAAAAAAAAGCATAGCAATGTCCACAGTTACAAGAAAAAGTGCACATTACTTGGTCACAATCACAGTCATTACTTGGAAAACTATATGTAACAAGTAGATATAAAATATCACTGATGCCTTAAACTCATTGTCAAAAACGGAATTACATAAAATTTTGTACATGAAATAAGGCAAATTTAGGAATGCACAAGAAACTTGTTATTCAACAAAAGCTAAACAACAGAACAGATAGTACAGTAAGCATAAACTAAAGTACTTTTTTCTATATACTTAAAAATAAGCCTGCCGTAGTGCACAAAGAAAACACCATTAATGTGTAATCAATATTATAAAATAAGAAATAGAGGGGTTGGGAAGAGTGGGGGAGGGGAAAGAAGAGTTTTATTATAGTTGCAGCTGCATCCATTTACAGTTTTGTACAGGTTTTAGCTAGGCCTGGGAATTATACAAATCATACCAGAAGTGTCAATGACCTTCCTCCGTAAGAATTTTGTTTAAATTAAGGAAAACAAAATAAATACACACAAGAGTGCAAATTTTCAGATTGTCACTTGCAACCTCTTAACATTCATCATCTACATCCAATCACAACTAGAGGGACTTGTATAGGACAGCAGCAGTGATCATGGAGTTAGATGAGTTCACCGTTAGAAATCGATTTATCTTTTTTTTTTTTTTCTCAATGATATGTCTTTTTTAAAAAACCCTCAACTCTTTATTAATTGCTAGTAAAGCTGCAATATATTACAGAATGGAGTTGAGAATGGTATGAATGCAGGAAATGCATGCTTCCTTCGGAAGGTATTCCATAGATGACAATTTACAGTACAGGGGGGAAGAATTATCCAGCATCAAGAGTTACTCGTTGTAGAAAGAATATGAAGTTGGGTAGAAGGGCACAGTCGGGGGTTCAAGAGAGGAAGGGGGGACTTACAATAGCTCCTCAAAACATTTTCAGGACCAGTGAAAAAGTTTACCAAAGTAAAAATGAAAAATCTTGAATGAAAACAAAAATCTTTTGTTTTGTTTTTTATAAAAATTACATTTTTTTAAAATACAAGATCCTTTTAATTGCAATTGTGCCCTGTAGCAACAGGACATTTGGCAACGTCTTGCCATATACTGCAGCTTTAAGTCCAATGAGTCAGTATCACATTCCACTAATATTGCACTTGGATCTTGAACCATGTTTTTTTTAAAACCGTCACAGCATCTTCTGTTTCCTCCACTTGTTAGAACGAGTTAATTTCTAGCCACTTTTTCGATATTTATGCTGATACACTAAAACAAAAGCAATAGGCTGGACACAGTAAAGTACCTCGGAAATACCGGAGGTCAAAGTTCACTTGAAGCACCTTAACACATCACTTTATGGATCAAGAACAGTGTGGCGTTATGGTAATTAACTCTCCTAAAAAGACTGTGCAGTAACTGAAGTGTGTGCTCTGGGAAATCAAAATGTCATTAGTGGAAACTCTGAGATAAGACCAGGCCAGTGTGAAGGTCACATGACTCAGTTCTGCTGCAAAATAAGGTTTTCCAGTTCATCTGCAGAACGCAATAAAAATGCGGCTGATTCTCGGTACCCTGCCACAAGCTGCCTCACTGCGTTTATTTCAGTTGGACTCAGCTGGGGTCTAGAGCTTGAACTACTGGAGGATCCGGAGCTGGTTGCTAACTGCCTCTTCATACTGAGATCTGTTGGACCTGCAGATAAGAGAGAGGAAAAGAAAAGAAGCTTCAGATCCGCTGCCAGAGATGTTTCACAGGTTTGAAGCTACAAATGCAGAGTAGCACAATCTGCTCTCAGCTGCGTGCCAGTGAGAAGCAGCAGAAACAAGCCATAACTGTTCAGTTACCAGTTGCCTTGACAGGTACCGCAGGGATTTATATTTATATATGACAGACACCCTTTAAGTTCTACTTGTGTAACGTGAGGGGTGAGTCCACTGCCAGCAGAAAACTACCCTCTGGGGGGTATCCCAACACCCCAACACTGCCCTAGGATCTGACGCCGGTGAGAAAGCAGAAGGTTCGTCTCCTGTGCCTCCCCCACCTCCAGCTGCCATCGTAGCCTTCATGGCAATCTGCACACTTGCAGTTTTTATCACAGCATACCAAACTTATGCTCTCTAGATACCTATTTTCCTGTTTTATGCTTCAATCAGCATGCGGCCAGATTGCGAATCCCTTACGGACGTAGATAAATGGTCATTCACTCGACCAGGCCTGACACCATGTGATCACTTACATAAATAGCTGCTCATGAATGAGATTAGGCTGGTGACAATCTGGCTGCTCCAGCGAGGAGTACGCGATCATCTGTGGGGGCTGCACACAGCTGGCAAGATATCGCGAGGATCTTGTAAGGCCTGAACACTGACAAGAGAGTCTGCAGCAATCAACATGTTGCAGTGGCAGCTTATACCAGCACGCTTAGCACTTTTCATCAAAGAATATCCTCAAGACCACGCATGCTGCACGCAGAAGACAGCACTCCTGAGGGCAGTCTGCAGGTTACCATGACCGGCAAAACCATCTGCCATCGTGAAGTTTGGCTTCGTGTGGAATTTCCCTGGTCTTTTGACTACAGTTATTAATCAGCTAAGATATACGGTGCTCTGATGAGATGTTTGCGTTTTCCACTTAATACATTTTTTCTTCCTGGAGTGTAAATTTGGACAGGTAGGACTGTCTGGACTGAGGACTTTTTTAAATGCAGAAGGATACAGATGGCAAGCATACCTATCAGGCAGTTTATTGTGTGGAAATCTGGGAAAATACTGCTCATACATTTTGACAGTGTAGCATATCTATACCTCTGGCAGGCAGGAGATCAGACTAGCCTGATGTTTATCTTCATACTCTCCTGGAAATTGGGATCAAGCTATGCAAGGGAATGTATCTTGCTTTCCTATGAGAAAGATGTCACTTTTCAATTTCATCTGGACAATGTATGTCAATGCCAAGGCTGAGAAAGCCTTGTCTCACTGGATGGACCTTGCTTCCTAAAAAGACTGCAATAATTTTAAAATTTAGCATATTCAACTGGAGGGTACAGAACACACCACCTCATACTCCAGAGGTTCTCCTAAATAGTCCCACCAGAATCCCAAGATCCAAAACCAGACTCACTACCTTAAGCACTAACGGAAAGAGATGTACTGATTTCCAGAAGCTGAATATCTTGTCATAAACCTTACTGATTTTAGTTTCTTTTATGTTTATGCAGAGATACAGCTGAAACCACAAAGAATGTGGAGATGGCCACGTCCCCATACTCACTGAAGTTAATGAAAATCTCCTCTTGAGTGAATGACAGCAGAGCTGGGACTACGAAAAGAAACTACTCAAACAGAAAGGGTCCTATTAGTTCTTATTTCCTACTATGCAACTAGCATGAACAGCACTTAGCCTTACAACTGTATTACACCAGCATAAATGAACTGACTTTTAAATGACTTCCAGTGTGCAAAGGATAAATAAAAGGACAATTAGCTCAGTGAATTTGTTTCAGTGTGACCGCACACTGCAGGGAAACGATCACGGTGTGAAGAAGCTCAGAGGGTATTTCTAAGTAAAACCTTAACCCAGCACAGAGGAGAAGGGTATACAAATCATAAAGCCAGCTGGATTGAATGGTTGTAAGGAGCCATTAAAGACTTCTATATTTATTGAGGCAATAGTGAAAAAGCTACCACTGACATATTGAGGGCATTGTGCTCCATATGAACCTACTTTAACTTTTATGTTCTCTCCTTGACTCTCATTCATGTCACAGCCAAAAACACACTCACAATAGATGGCAGAACAGAGCTTCTGCTGCAGAGCACGTCTTTTTCTGAAACAAAAACGAAGGGCTTTTCTCATTGGTAATGCAGATTTTTAAGTGATTGAATAGGATATTAAGTTTATTTCACTTATAGGCAGAAAATACATAGAAATGCGCTTGCTTACATCTCTGAGGTTTTTCTTTACAAAAATTGATGACATAAAGTAAAAGCACCGTTCTGAAAGGAAAACTAGGAGAAGACCTGATGTCCAGCATGCATAAATCAGTGCAACTCCTCACAAGTCTATAGGGTCACAGTGATTTACACAAACTGAAGATCTGGCCCTGTATTCCTAGATGTCTGGATTAACTGTCACGAGGAAAGTTTTTTAACTCTTCAGGATGTGTATCTTTGAAGGTACTGGAAATCAAGTTTTGTGCAAGTGCAAATCCGCATTCTGCATATACAAGGAATCATCAGGACCCAGTCCCTCTCCCATCCTTCTTGGTCTGGGAGACTTCTGTTGTATACAGATTTCTTGTATCCAAAGGAAAAAAAAGGAGAAATCTCAGATTTTAACTTACCCCAGCTACTTCAAACTACTTGATTATTGTTTTTATTTCTATATACTAGGAAAATAGGATTTTACTTCAGTCCCCAACTTCTGCCGTGTACTTAACAAGTCACGGTGCTGTCCTCCTTCCCCTTTAAGAAAAGCCTTCTGAGCAAAAAAGCAAAGAAATCTACACACAGAAAAGTGTTCATGGCTCTGGTTTCAGGAGAGTGAGTACACCCGTGCCTTTTCAGGAAGGGAAGCTGCATGTGCTGGCAGAGAGCTGAAGAGAAAGAGAACAAGCCATGCTTGATGTGGGGATAGGGATTCAGTTCTTCTTTTAATTGTGGAATGTGACCCCTACACACCACCTCCAAAGATTGCCTGTGACAGCCCAAGCTTTAGATCCGGGAGAATACCTCACTCAGATTACCCCCAGGATGTATTATACCGGTCTCAGCTTTTAATAGCTGTGATAGAAACTCACTGGCAGTATTACTGATTCTTAAGGTTGTCCAGGCTGCTATATGCTAAAAATGCTATAACTTATCTGTTGCTGCATCAGTCACACCTGGTCATTCACAAAATAGGGAATAAATACATCTTATAGTGTAGATTTTTCCGGTGTAATTTTATGCAAAACAGCTATTGAAACATGGGAATCTAAATCTTACTAATAAATATCCACCACACTTCTTTAACCAGACAAATAATTCTCAAATATTCTGAAGGCTTAAAATAACTGGTTAAGGTAGACACTTCATGTACCTCTATCTCGACTAAATCTGGAGAAAGCTGAACAGCTTCACAACCACTTTTTTAATAACTGTTGTGATAGTTATTAAATAGAACTATTTCCTTAACATACTTAACATTATTTATTAAGCTGCCAGTCTTCACAGGAACAAGGAAGTGTATCCTTATACAGAGAGAAATCTGCATATTTTTGCAATGAATTTTGCAGTGTCAGGTTCCTCCAAGGTGACACTGCACATTTTAGCATACTGATTCCCACACTGGAGTACTTCAGGACAATTAAAAATCTTGTCTGAAACTATTGTCATGTTCCACAATGTCTTGACAGTGTGCAAGCAAAGATTAAGCATATATCACAGAGATGAAGACAGGATACTTATTTTTAATTATTTATTTCTCTTAGTCCATACTATTATAACTCATAATTGTCACCTCCCATGTTTTTATAACAGCACAACATTCTCTTAAGCAGCGGGTTACACAAATTGCTGAGACATATCCTTTCTTTTATACTCTTTGAGAAGACTGAAGTACTGCTCATCTGCCTCTTGCCAAGGACACCTGATTGACACTTTAACAGGAAAACATTTTCATTTTACCACCTCAGTCCAGTTACATAGACCTAATTACCCCCGTGAGGTGAAACTGTTCTTGTTGGAACCACAGCAAGCTGAATATGAGAATTCTGAAAACCCACTCTTCATGTGCTAGGCAAGCATTTATCAAATTAGCTGCTAGGAATATCTGCCATTAAATACATTGCTGGACAAATGGCTTTTCTGTAAAGATTTAAATGGAAGCAGTTGTTGCCTCATGCACTACTCATTAGCAACATGATTTATATCAAATTCTGAAATATGGGTCAGACGTAGATGTGCTGTTACTGATTGCTTAGACACTATCCACTGTCGGCAAAAATCCCTTAAGGATTGTATGCAGTCACTGGGTAGCGACCAATCTTATAATTAACAACTACTGAAAGAATAATAAATGTGTCAATGACTCTCAAAATGGTTGTCACTATTGTAGATAATAATTTAGAATAACAAAAATAATTTTTAAAAGCTATACGTTCTTAAGCATCTGTGCTTCTACATTTTCATTAATAGTTAAGCAACCTCTTTCATCAGTGAAGATGTAAAAAGCAGTGGCACTTATTTATAAAAAAATACATTTGCCCATGCTTTGAAATCTCTCTTGTGTATCTCTTCTATTGCACCTATTCTCCTCTCCCCCTTTTTTCCCCATGAACGGCTTTAGAAGTGAGTATGTACTAGATTTTCATATACTCCAACAAAACCAAATAGAAACAACTATCATTTTTTTTTTATTTTTCCAAATCAGATGTATTTATTATTGGAAGAAAGTTTAATTGTGATATTATGCACCTGTCAATGTTTCTTTTCCTCCTGCCTTCAAACACGGAGCAGATGTGCCTAAAACTATAGCTTCAAGAGACAGGAGATCTCAGTTTAAGAAAACAGGGACTAATGAATTGGACCTTTTAAGCTCCTTTCTCTCTTCTACACCTTTCCCTCTGGAAAACATTCCTTCAGCTAGTTTAGACATCAGAAAAAACTGCTGTGTTGCCTGAGGAAACAGACGTGAAAACACAGAAATGCCTATAGTCACTGAACATCATGCATTTTCAACAATTGGCAAACACCCTGGTTTGTGATGAAATGATTACGTGATATCCTCTAGTAATGTCTCCTGTCCACCACAGGAGATTCATTATGTGACATACACCTGTCTTGCCTTAATGGCTGTCTCCTGAGCTTTGTGCAAAGGTAGAAAAGTAGGATACTGCCGAATATATCCACAGACATTCCATCTCCATTCCTATGGTGGGAGCAGACTAATACTTCCATATGCCATGTATCTGATAATTTGAAGAGGAGGAGGAAGCGGGGAGAGGAATGTGGGAATGATCTTAACATAGAATTCAGCCAGCACTTCCCTGCAAGAAATCCCCACCTTTGTCACAACATAGGTCAAACCATTTAACTTCTCTCAACTCCACATTTTGCCTTTTTAAACGGGACTAAACACGCTCTCCAGGTTCCTAACTCTATCACTCTTGTTCCGTGCCTCTTCATGCCCCAGGCTCCAGCTGTGTTAGAGGCAAGCTGTTTTGCCTTTCCTCTCTCTCTCCACTTTGATGTCATCAGGGTAGCACTGAGAACACAGAAGACTGTGCAAGAGCGGACGCATAAAGAAGAGCTGGAGAGAGCAACCACAGCAAAAATCCCATTCAATCCCTACATTATGGCCAGCCATGCTGCGGGTAACCCAGTCAGCACTTTCAGAATTAGCTGCACACTGGATGATCTCAGCTGGACTTTTTCTTTTTTTTTTTTCCTACTTTATTGTCAAGAAGCCTCTACTGATCATGCAAATGCCAAGATTTTACAGAAAGTTACAACTTCACCAAATGTGAGGGTGCGGAAATGAGGCACCCTCCCTGCTGTCACATGCATAAGTGGACAAGAGTGCTTGGCCCACCTCTCCCTGCCCCAGAGCACCATGGCCATGGACATGGGGCTCAGCAGCATCAGCTCCAGGAGCTTCCCCCAGCTATCCTGTCACCTTCAGCAGGGCTGCACCACCTGAAGGACCAGGAGGCAGAGAGACCAGGAAGGCTGATCTGAAGGTAAGAGGACTGGCTAAAGCGGGGAACGGCCAGGAGAGCGCAGCCCTTCTGGGCATCCGGAAGGGAGCAGCAGGGAGAGGTGAGAGGTGTGGTGGGATTCCAGCAGCTCCAGGCTGGACTGCAGGGCCATTGGTCGTGGCCCGCCCATGGGACAGGAGGCTGACAGAGAAGCCTGCCAGGGCTCAGGATTTGCTTGTGGTGTGAATGTATTCAGATTCGGCAGGAGGACTCACCTGAGCTGGAAGGGGACTGGACGTTTGTGGTGCCTGGGATGCAGTGCTGAGTTGCGGCTGTGGTGGAGGTAGGCTGCAGATCTGTGTAGAAAAACAGAGACACAACAGCTCCTTTCTCTTATCATGACACGAGGGGATGTCCTGCATTGCCAGTTTGCCATCGAGTCTGAAACACCCCCCCATTTTACACACACAAAGTGAAATGACTGACATTTCTGCCTAGAAAACCAGGCAATGATGCAGAAGAAATAGCCCCAAAACACCCCCAAGAAACCCAGCAATGGCAGCAGAAATACTCTCCACACTCCTTAGGCCAACTGGACTTCAGGAAATGAAGTGGCTGTGGAGAGCAAAGCTCTGACAAACCCGCCCTGGCTTCAGAGAGTGCTGTCAGCTGACAGTCGTCGGGAGAGGGCAGACACCAACCCACTGGACAGATATATGTGGGGAGATGGGGCGATCCCACTCTCTCAGGAGAGGCTCAGGCAGCATGCAGGGACTTCAATAGCTTCTGGCATCAGCAAGAGATTTTGCTCCCAACAGAGCAGCCTGTCGCCTGTCCTCAGCCTCCTGCGCTCAAGCTGGGAGTTCCTCCAAGCTTGGCCCAGGTGTGATGCAGTTGGGCCAGCTGAAGCCTTTGTGTCTGCCTAGGAGCTGGCAAGCAATTTTGTTTACACCCACTGGGCTACCCCACCTTGGAGACTCCCCGATCAGTTTTATAGCAGAAACTGCATTAGCCTTAAAAAAGAGAGCCATGGAAATCCACCCTTCTCAAAGAGCAGCTCTCCTTTAACATCTAGAAGAATCAAGGGCAACATGCCCAAAGGCTTCTCCCCAGCCCATGTACAAGCTGACAGAGGCTCTGTCAACCCCCAGATTGCTTGGTGATGGTGTGAAGCTTTCCAGCTGAGCTGGCTTGACCTACAGGCTTTAAAAGCAGGGGAAGAAGAGACCTTGGTGCTGTAAGCCCAAGCCTTTTCCTGCTGTGCTTTTTTCCTGCCCACAATAAAGGAGGGGTCACTGTACAAGCTGTTGTGTTCTGCTTGCTTGTATTGAGCAGTGGCACGAAGGCTTGCCCCATACAGTTGTGCAAGGAGCTAATTATGATTCTGCAATTAGCCATGTGGAAGGGCAGGCTGAGGAGGGAAGCACTGCAACAGCAGGCACAGATAGGTCCCTGAGCCAGAGCCACCGAACAGTTGGGTGTGCAGATAGTGAAGTCTGTAAGATGGGAACAAAGTAGGGATGAACTTTATAGGGGAGGAAATAGCCAAATTAAATGAGTCACAGCATACAAAATACGTGCATCAGTTGGACCTACCAGATAGGAGAGCTAATTGAACATAGTCATTATATTATTACGGGGGAAGGTCCAGAAACAGGTATTTAAGCAGTGAGTTTTAGCTAGCTTTTGCAACTTCTCATTTTTTCCTGTTTTAGCAGATAGAAAAAAACAGATTGTATTTGTTTATACACACATCCTGACTGAGGTGTATATTTATTTTTACACCAGGAGAACATTTGTAAATGTGACAAGAACATATGATGGGTTACTAAATTGAAAAGGAAATGCATTCTTAAATTACTTCTTTAGGTCCTGAAAACAATTTGCAAGCAAATATCCTGTTCTCTCAGGAGGGAACTCATTAACCATCGTTAACAGCCTTGCACATGTTTAGAATGAGAGTCCTTGAAACAGAATAACAATTGCAAACTGTCCTGTGAGGTCTGTCAGGAGGGCAATGGGTACCCCTCTCAGCTGCAAGTCCATCCACTCCTCTTAGTCTACAAATGAAAAAGCAAATATCCATGGGTTTATCAGAGAGGACTGACAGATCCCAAAGAACTGGTCTCCAAGTCCTCCCATTTCTCCTGTAGGGAAACCAGCTAATGCAGCCAGAGCGCTTTATCCCCAGTAGCCAAGAGATAATTAGGTTGGCTACTGATTGCTTTTGTGTCATTGAAACTAAGAAACTGGTGGAGTTGCCTTTCCACAACTTTCCTGAAATGGCAGGTGGGTCACAAATCAGCAGTCAGCTAGATTGTTAACATCAGCAACTGGTTTCCAAGTGCTGGCACACAGACTTTCAGTTCGTGGAGCTTAAGTGCTTTGGAACCTGTAGGATCCCTGTGGAGAAGATGGACACCTTTGGACAGACAGCTTTGCACAATGCTCCAAACTATGCACAAGAATCTGGGAGCAGTGCAATGGTTTACTAGTCTTCCAAACTAAGAGGACATACAGACAAAATTTTCCAGTGCAAGTAGGGAAAGGCAAGGAAGAAGAAATGTTTGAGCATATGTTAGTATGCAAACTGTAAGCATCCACCGGTCCCTTCGCCCCAGCAATGCTACACAGGGAAAAGCAGTGCACCACACAGTTCCCTGGCTGCGTTAGCTGTGCAGCACCTGGTAGTTCCTGAATAACCACCTTTTGTCCTGAAAAACCCATCTTGAGCTTTAATTGTGAAAAAACACTGGAGTCTTCTACGTTAAAGGTACAAAGAAAATGTTGCTTCTAATCAGAAAGCAATACTAATTTATGATGTTGAATTGTGCCTCATTTTATCAAATTGCACGCTGAAGTGACGTACTTTTGCCTAAATCCCATAATTCACTGAAAAATGGAAGTTATAAAAATGTATCCTATTACAAGAGGTTTGTAGCAAAGAACAAGCACACAAAACAGTTGTGATTCCTCACAATTTAAGATTATGTAAACCAGGACAATTCTGATGGCTTCTGCTGACAAATAACACATGGGGAATTTAATCCTACTCTTACTTGGGTGAAAGAGCAAATGCCAACTGTTTTCAGTGGGAACTGGCTCGGATCTTCTGGCCCCAGTGTAAGAGAGTCTTGTACATTTTCCCAACAAACCAGATTTCCACAGCCTGTCTTACTGTTATGAAAATATTTGATCAAAGATCATATTCAGTACCTCAGATGTGTCTTTCATCCATATGGAAACAATTGTAATCATCATTCACTCTCTTTAAGTCAAAGACTTGACAACTAAAATATTATCTTTTTAAAGCCTTTTGAAAACTTAATGCAAAGCATTTACAGACCTTTGAGGATTTTTGGGGTGGGGGGTGAAGAAGCATGAAGAAGCAAACGTCACTGAAGGTCACCAGGACACCACATACCAATAATTCCATGCAGGCTGCAGCCCTGATAGCGTTTTAAAAACTGCGTAGTGTGTTGAATATAGAGGCTGTAGCTGAACAATTACCATCTTGCCTAAGTCAGCCCATGTACCTGAAGCAGCACTCTCCTCAGCCAGAGAGGGATCAGCCAGGACAAACACCCAGGGTTTTCTCCATCCTCTGAGATATTTTTAAAATACTGTTCCTGGAGGCATGAGACCCTCAGGCTTCCAGAGTAATCACTTTTCTCTGACAGACAGACAATACCCTTTTTATCAGAATGGGCAAACCTTTTCCTTCGCTCTGAATTTGTATGAAGTCAATACAGGGGACTATTTCAAACAAATAATACAATTTGCTTACATTTGTTTGTTACGAAAGGTTGCTAATGCAAGAAGAAAGGAATGTTGTCTAAATAAATGACACCACCGTTGTTTTTTTTTCCAGAGGGGCATACAACCTCATGGTGACACGTAATTACCTGCATCATTTTTAGTTTAGATTATAGATGGATTTATAAAGATGGGGAGGGACTCTTTATCAGGGAGTGTAGCGACAGGACGAGGGGTAACAGTTTTAAACTGAAAGAGCCCAGATTTACATTAGATATTAGGAAGAAAATTTTTACTGTGAGGCTAGTGAGAACAGGTTGCCCAGGGAAGTTGTGGATGTCCTGTCCCTGGAAGTGTTCAAGGCCAGGCTGGATGGGGCTTTGAGCAACCTGGTCTAGTGGGAGGTGTCCCTGCCCATGGCAGAGGGGTTGGAACTGGATGATCTTTAAGGTCCCTTCCAACCCAAACCATCCTATGATTCTATGATTCTATAGATACGCTGATTTCTCATTTAACACTTGGTATGCCAGATCCTTATCTGCAGTAAATTGAAGTAGCTAGAGAGACCATGTGAGAAATCTAGGTCAATTCATTTGTGTTACAAAATATGGAGTTCAGTGTTTTCAAACTCCAGCCACAAAGATACTAATGGCCTCATTTTGTGATCAGTATAGGAGAGGACAATAATACCAGGGTAGGTCCTCATAAATTCATGCAAATCGACTGAAGATCTAACCTGGCATTATTTTGCTCAGCTTTGTTAGAGACTTCAGGTTCAGTCTTGCCCTATTGTGAATTAGTCCCTTGAAACTGAAAGGAGACGAGCATGCAGTGAGCAAGTATTTTGCTCAGCAGTAGCTGTTTGCGGGATTGTGTTCCTGCTCATTATCTGATAATAGCCTATGGATATTGAACCCCTTGGACTAGCTTTCTGTACAGCAGGGGGAAACGTACACATGAGCACATACACACACAGGCACATTTTGTAAGAAAACTCACCACTGCTAGAAGCATCGTTTAGATTTAGCAGCCCGCCTCCGAGCCCTCTGTAACTATGGTAACTGTAGGTCCCATTGCCATTGATGTACAACACCTCCTGTGTGCTGGAAACAGCTGATGTTGAGTAAGTGACCTGGGCTGGCTCCTGTTTGTACTGCTTGTCAGCTGGAGCAGCCTCGTCCTGCAAAAGCAAGGAAAGGTTTTGAATTATTGTTACATTTTGCCTTGCACGAGAGGGTCTTTTCCATTGTTAAGACTCCGCATCTATTGCTTTCAGAAGAGTATAACACATGTTAAACAAGCACAGATGTGTTTCTGATTAACCAAATATCAGCTGAAAAGAAACCATGGAAATAAGCAAGAATACAGGTTTCCTACAAATCTGAGAATATCCATTTATTTGTGCTTCACAAGCCAACCATACTGCTTCTCAAAGGAGAAGATACATCCTCTTACCCTGAATAGCTCACGGTCTCCTGCAAAACCCAACTCTGTCCAGAAATAGCATGGGAGAGGACAGAAAAAAGCCATTACTTTCTGAGTACAGGAGTGTTTCTTCTGAGCCAGAGAATCATACTTTTCTTGCTAAGACAAACCGATACAGAATGCACCAACTACTACTTTTGCTGTATCAGCCTCAGAAATGACAGAAGGAAGAGAGGAATGGAATAACACAGAATCTCGTATGTTTGCAGAGGGCTGAGTGTCCGTCCACACAAGGGCCAAATGGTAAGGATGCCTCTACAGACGTGACTTGAAAGCATTTACCTGTGTATGAGCAGTGACTGTTTGTACACCATGAATTCTCCTCAGTGTTCCCTGATTGCCCCTTGGATGCTTGCATAATATTTAACAGGATTTAGCACAACAGCCCTCCAACTTGCCCCTAAAGGAGATCATGTTTCAGGTGAAAGTGTATTTTTCCCCATCTGCACTTACTGTAGCTACTGCTTAGAGCACCTCACCTTCACTCATGATCACAGAATGCCCCTGTGGCAACTTTAGTAATGACACAGGTGAAAAAGAGAAAAGCATTAAGAGAAGATTTTAGTAGTTGGAAACACGGAAAACGATCAGTGTGTTCACTGCTCAGCCCACCACAGGGAGCTGAGGGCTAGAATTTCAGTTTAAGTCTGCAAATGTATTTGAACTTCTTTGTTTCCTTTAACTTGTAGACTTTTTTTGTGGGCCTGATTTTACACTCTTATCTGATGAAAACGTATTTCAGTGATTGCAAATAAATTGTATCTGTGGAAGATCAGTATTTAAAAAAAATAGAGGTGAGAATGTTTGCAGACCTTTTCAGCGTAGTTAACTGAAAAATGATCTGTTAGAATTATCTCCCCTTTGTGTAAAATGTTGTCCGTTTTATGCCTCTCTCTTCTGCAGAACCATTTTACAGTTGCTAAATATACCAAACTTATTAAGAATGCGATAAAATACCTCAAACCTTTTTTACAATGTTTACTTAAAAATAAGAATGTATATACCAGCACAGAGGGGTCAAATAGTTCAAACAGAGTGCAGTCTCTGTGTTGAAGCAAAAAGGGTTCTGAAGCAGCTTTCCTGCCTGCATTAGGTGCAGTTGTCGGTTCCACCTCTCAAATAAGACACTACCAACTTTTCTGACATGAAGATATCCCTCTCTCATAGATATTTATTGGTGAAAGAGACTTGGGCACAACTGAGATGACTCGGGAGAAGGAATATATATTATTAACAGAAATTTTAATATTTAATACAGAACACTGAACCATCAGATAATTAATTCCATAAACAATCAGAATAAGGCCTCTTGGGCACTAATATGAGCTGAGGCAAAGCTCTGCCTTTTTAAGAGAATTGGCCAAACTGGTCCCCTATGCATTTTCTTAAGTAATAATAGACTTAAACAAAGAGCCAAAATTGCAATGTATTTTTGCCAGGAATTCAACTTTAATATCATTTACCTTTTATCTCCAAAGGTCATTGCTGTCTCTTACAAAGGAAAATGTATTATTTTCTATGAGAAAATATTCATGAGTTATACAGTAAGGTTCTGTCTTGGCAGCAAAGCTTAAATCATCATCCAGACCTTTAACACTCTCAAGGCTGAGATGTTCTGGATCCTTATGTCTAAAACTAGATGATACTTCCTGCCATGGGCTCACTTAGAGCCTCATTTTATTTTCACAAAGAGCAGTAAGGGATCTTCTGCGAATTTATCAAGGAGTGGACTGTGCTCAAGGGGTGCATTTCTTGCTCAAGGGGACTAACTTCTACAGCTGAGCAGATCTCAGGGCCTGTCTCCTTATCCTGACTGACTGGAACCCACAAGTTTGCTGTCCCTGAACGTACATGTCCTTCAGAGCCCCTCAAGTCAGTGCACTGAAAACCTAACAGTGAGTTTCTTGCAGAGCTGATGCACTGAGCCTCTAGCAGAGGACAGCAAGCAGAGCCTGGCTGGAGGGCACAGCGAGGGGGCTTGGTGCGCCTTGGTGAGTACCAGCCCACGCGTTAGAGCATGTGGCCAAGAAGTGGGAGACTGAGTTCTGGCTTCTTGTTGCAATACACGGCAAAGAGGCGGAAAATTTGGGATGCAAGGTCTTTGCTGGCTGTGGTGAGGAGGGGACCTGAAGTCAGAGCTGCCATCTCCTAGCAACTAGGCTCAAAGCAAAACTGCAGTGGGAGTCATAGCTGAAGCTGTGCCACTGTGTGGAAAGAAATGCACAATTCATAGGGCTACAGAGATAGCAAACAGAAAGGGAGCATGACTCAGTTCCCTTTCAGAGAAGTGCTACCCTGGGAGGCTTCCAGCCCTGCTCCTTTCCAGCTACTCCCTAACACAAAATTCAGAAGCTGCTCTGACGTTGGGAATCCGAGGCTGGAGCTGCTGCTGTCTGTAGGGGATCTTTGTATGAAAATAATCACAGCCCTGTGCAACACCGTGGTGTGCCACGGGCTGGGGCTTGGGGTAGAGCCCAGGCGTCCTGGCGGGGAAGGCACTCCTTGTTACCCATAATAATCAGTAACAAATAACTCACCATTTATTAATATGCTTGACCTAACTACCTGGAACACACGCTGCTGTAATTCATAACAAAGTATTAACAAACCATTTTTAAACTATTTATAGTTTAATAAGAAGTATGAACAAGATGCAGATAAAACTTTTGTCCATCTAGAATTTGATTTATACCATCTTCATTTTGTATATGGCAATGGAAATAAATCGTCCTTCTAACAGTATTTCTCTTCTGAATTTATTTTGGAGGAGAAGTAATTTAAGTCTTGAGCATATCATCTGGAGAATGATGGAAATGACAAAAATGCAAAAATACCTTTCAGGTACAAAAGCATGCTAAAACACAAAGTTATCTGTTCACTTGAAGAAGTGGAAGCATGAAGTACATACTGTGATCCTCAACTCTGTATATATCAGAGATATTTATGACTCAATTTTATGTCCAGGTCTGTACTAGAAGAACACAATTTTTTCCGTTAAAGAGCAGCTGCAATTTATTTTATTTTATTTTTAATCATGGAAGCAATTAAGTAACCCTCTAAGGACAGTACATACTAAGAAAAGATTTCATGAACTATTGCATAACCTGTATATTGAAGAAACCCTGCTCTGCCCTGACTAATATTCTGAGCAGCTAATGAATAGTTTAAAAGGGAATACCATCCACAGCAACACAAATGCTAGTGCAGAATGTCCCAACTGTGATATAAAGAGCGAGGCTCACCAGCAGTGTCCCAGCCTCCTGTTCCCCATGCCAGTGGAGGCACAGCACACACATTTATTTTCAAAAAGTCTGTCCTTCGTGGAAGCAACTCTAACAACGCCATTGTTCCCTTCTGTTCCCCGCCTCCATCTCCACCACCAAAATAACACACACACAAAAAAAGTAATAGCTTGTTAAAATAAAAAGCCCTGGCAATTCTGTGCTGCTTTGGGTTTTGATCCCATAGATACACAAGTGTCATAAATTCTGTCTATTCCTATTAAGAGAGAGCGGTGCTATTGCCTTGCCTCCACTGTTAATGCAAATCCCAAAAGGGAGTGTGTACGCAGTGCGACTCACACAGGCTGACCATAAAGCTAACAAAACTTCTGCAACAAGAATATAAACGGTAATGTTCCAAAAATGGCAAAGATGGTGACGAGCATTTAACTACTGCTTCCATGAAATGCAGTCTCTACAAGACTGGCAAATGGACAACTCTGAGAATGCCACCTTTTAACTGCCCCGATGTCAAGGTGATTTTTTTCCCCACTCAATTAGAAAAGGGACAAACAGGCAAACGCATTTTTGCCCCATGTTTCCTGACACTTTCTTTTTTAATAATTTAAACTGAAAAATGTAGATTGCTTATTGTTCCTGTCAATAAACACTTCTCTTAGAACACCACTTTGAGGTTAGGAAAACTCAAATGCAGATTAGTCTTCAAATAGATAGGCAAGCTAGGGACTATATATTTGCATATGGTCTTCCATTTTTTTAGCATAGGAAAAAAAATCATTCACATGAAAAAACAAAACATGCTTTCATGTGTTTTAAATTTGTTTTTTTAGCCTCAATAGCTTGTAGCATGGCTTTAGAAGAAAGGAGATAAAGTTTCATATATTTTTCCCATTTGGCATCCACCAATTTATTTCTATGATTTTTGAATCAAAAGTAAAGCAAACAGAAACACATGATAAAACCATGTAGCACTTTTCAAAGCATACCTAATTAATCCTTGCAATACTCCTGTTAGATAGGACTTTTATCACTGCTTTTCAGATGGTGAGATTCTGGCAACAAAGGCAACCTTAAGCTAGCATTACCTAACATGTAAAGCATTTGAGTTCTGCAACCATAACAACATAATAGGCTTCTCTTTGTGTACCCCGGTTTTTAAAATAATGGGAAGAAACTCAGAAGTTCCATCACAGGGCACCCCACTGAATCGGCAGGGGGCTGTGGGGCTGGGAGCTCTTTGCCCATCTCAGCTTCTGCGCAGAGAAGCAGATGCTTGCGTAAGTGGCCATCACCATATGACTGAGGAAAAATAATGCACATTTAAAGGAGGATAAGCCACAGGATTCCTGTCTCCCATTGCAGGGTCCAGAAGGTGGTCCCTTCTTAGGTGCTCAGAGATCACTGATGTTTCCCTGCCCATGACCTGATAATGCGTATCTTATGCTCTGTCTCTTCAAACTTATTTCTCACTGTCTTTTCCAAATTCCTGACTCACTCCATTCTCTGTGCTTCTCCAATTTCATCTTCTAGCCTCCAACTCAGTTTCCATCTTGCCTAGCAAATCCTAATCTCTCCTTTCCAGACAAGTCTCTTGCTCCCTGATACCCGAGCAGCCTCAGCAAATCAAGTCCTTTCATCTCCTAACGGATATTTAATCAGTGTCACACCCACTGGCAGTCCCATCTGAGATTTTCTCTCCCTCCTCAGACTCCCATCAGCCTCCTAATTCCCAAAATCCTGTCCCACAAGGATCAAAGCTAGGCTCCACGATTAGCTAAGGCTGCTCCTGTTTTCAATCCACATGATTTTGCCTCAGTCTTATTTGACCCTCTTTCACCACTAGTTCTTTAATTCATCTGACCAGTTTCCCTCATGCCATCAGCCTCAGTTACCCCCTTCCTCATCCAACCCCATCTCATAATCTCACTTTCCCCTCATCTCTTGTCATCTCTCCTTATGTCACGGTTCACAGCCTCAACACTCTTCCCGTTTCTTTCTGCACTGAGATCAGATTCCTAGTCACACCCACTGGAATTCAAATAATCTGGGAAATTAGCAACTAAAATATTTTGACTGTGTAAGCATGTGCATTCAGTAGCATATCCTTAGCGTAAATGACACCACTATTTTGTCAAGACCAAACACAGAGTCTTTTTTTTTTTTTTTTTAAAGAAATGGTAAATACATCAAACTACCCTTAAAGGGCAAAATTTTCCTGATTCTTGAAAATGGCATAAGTTTTCTCTAAAAGAGTTCAACAGATGGAAGACATACAGAACAGTATATGTAATCTCTGGGGGCTGAGGGTCATGAAGTTA